>NW_013952543.1:1195469-1207276 GCF_001266775.1 Austrofundulus limnaeus
GAACAGAACGTCAATTTTCTGCTCAGTGTCTGCTTGTAGTTTATTTTACCTGGGCCAATCAGCAAACAGCGCAGTGTCTGCTAGTTATTTTAGCATACGGCAGTGGAGGAAGTGAATGAAGCCAGTCTGTGTTGATAAGACTTCCAAATTAAATTAAATTTGTCTGACAAAGCAGCAGCTCTCTTTTACAGCTGTCTCGTTTGGCTCGGTATATTTCTCCTCTCAGTAGGGTTGTTTGCAGCACACGCGATTTCCGGTTAGCTTCTTAACTTAGCCTCCGTCACAGCGACATATGTCGCAGCCAACAGATCCAATCATTTTAAACTTCAGCAGAGGCCACGCCTCTTGCAAGAAACACTTCTCTATTCAGCAAGTCCCTTGTACGAAGCAAAATGAAGGACAAKGTCTGGTTTAAACCAGGCTAAGTCCCACCTGGATAATGGAAAATCTTCCATTTTCACTAAGGGAAACTCATTACACAGTCTGTATCTAAGATTTAGTTCTTTTGGTCACTAACCAGAGTTTGTAACCATTGGAGAGGGTAGGGATGTAGCTCACTCTTCACCACAATGGATCAGAACAGAGAATGCATTACTATGGGCTTTTTCATAAGACAGTTCCATTAAATGGCTGTGCAAACCAGTCAGCCTTTATCCTCTTTCTGGTCATTCATAAATCACAAATGGAGTCAGCCACATCATGCTAAGATGTGAGCATTCAAAAATAAAGCAGGAAATGCGAAACCAAAACAGTTGTGGAACAGAACTTAGCTGGGCAAAAGTGAAACACAGTGCTTTTTAATGTTTGACCCCACAGTCTCCAAACTCAGCTGTCTCCATGGAAGATGTGCTTGTGGAATTGAGTGTCGTCAGAATATTCCTTCCAGTGCCCACTAGTAAGTAGTACTACTAGTTGAGGTCTGTTTTGGAAAAATAACTTTCCCACTAAAGTCCCACATTCTTCTCAGGTCAAGAGTCAGTGACCTCTTTTGCTTACCTTAAAATATCATCATGTTTTATGATTTTACGCTTTATCCTCTGTTTTCTCTCAGATAAAGTGTTTTACAACCAGGACAGTATCTGTTTAGGAGTAATCATTGTTTTTGCAGTTTATCAAACATCATTGTCTCCTTGGCCCAGTTTCGGCACCAAGAGAGATGTTTTTTCCATGTACCAATGCCCTGTGTGACATGGTGTGTGTTTTACAGTTGCAATCAATCCTGATTGACCATTTCACTGAATACWYTTTATTCTTGGATCACATGTTTCTATAGTGGGTAAATAAAGATTTCCACGAAAAGGTCAATCTTCTTTGAGCTAGTCGAGAGTTTATCACACCCAAGCCTTTACATCATCAACAGCTAGGGCTGCAGCCCATTTGGCCTACTGATACCTTCAGCTGTCTCTGGAGTCCTTTCAACTAACAAGACGTGAAAGGACTCATTCGCTGGCTACACGGCCTCCCTAAACTGGGATGTTCACCATTGATTTCAAGGATGGCCACCACAAAAGACACTAACACAACCTTATGACCAGAGTTCAGGGTGGCCACCTTGATAATGGATGCAAAAAGCATGGCTCACTCAGACTCAGTATTCCCTACCTACCCTAGAATGTGGTTAAAGGGATCCCCGATTAGTTGTAACATTAGACTTTATATGATAAGCATGTACTTTAACTGTAAAATAAAGACTGTAAAAATACTGTAGGAAGCTCAGTTTTTATAATTTTTAAACTAAAAGTTTAAAAATGTATTACATAGGCCATGTATTACATGGGCCATTTTATTTACACACAAAGCATTCTGGGTAAATGATGATGTGGGATAGGTGCTCGGTGTGAGGCTGCTAGCAAGCTATATCCACCCTGAAGGTTAATCTTGGACAATATCTGATGATCGACTCTTTTAAATGAAACYAGAGAGCGTTGACAGAGAGGAGAAGGTAGAAATGACTCAGCCTGTAACTGAAAATATGGATGGAGGACAACAGAGCTGCTTCATGGAAGAAGAACCTCAGCTTAGCCTGTTAGCTTTAGCATTAGCCCCAACGCTATCATATATATGTATTAGCTCAGCGCTACACATTCTCCTCTCGTCACTGAGGTCCTCCATCCACATGACAGAGAGGAACACAAAAATGACTCAGTCTGCAACTGAAAATATGGATGGAGGACCTCAGTTTAGCTCGTTTGTTGCGTTAGCGCCGAGTTAATACACATAAGGAAATATGGCGTGAGGGCTAACACTAAAGCTAACAGGTTAAGCTGAGGTTCTTCTTCCATTAAGCAGCTCTGTTGTCCTCCATCCATATTTTCAGTTACAGGCTGAGTCATTTCTACCTTCTCCTCTCTGTCAACGCTCTCTGGTTTCATTTAAAAGAGTCAATCATCAGATATTGTCCAAGGTTAACCTTCAGAGTGTATATAGCTCGCTAACAGCCTCGCACTGAGGACCTATCAGCATCATCATTTACCCAGAATGCTTTGCATGTAAATAAAATGGTTCCGTCCGTGTTAAAATATATTAAAAAATACAAAACTAAACAGCCTACAGTATTTTTACAGTCTTTATTTTACAGTTAAAATAAATGTTTATCAAATAAAGTTTAATGTTACCACTAACTGTGGATCCCTTTAAGGCTCTGTTGGAGGTGAATAAATCATGTCTGGGACAGAAGTCCAACAACAAAATATGACTTGGGGTCAGACCAGAGAGGCTGTTCTAACAAATCACTTCCCTTCTGGCCACACTGTTGCTAGTCATGTGGGCACTGAAGTCCCCCAGCAGAATGATGAAGTCCCCAGCTCGTGCACCTTTCAGAACCCTGCATTAGACTTCAAGAAGGCAAATTATTCTGACTTGCTGTTCTGCACAAAGAATAGCCAGTAAACATCTGAATGGGTTTACCCACCCACTCAAAGGCATACAAACATTAACAAAAAGAAATAAATATTGGTTCTATTCTTGATTACTTTTCTAACTACTTTTTGGTACTTTATTCATTTCTAATTTACATATACAAAAAGATGATGGGTGATAATTTTTTCCTTGAAATATTGGAATTAAATTTAAATTTTAATAACTTTGGGCATTTCAGAGCCTTTGCTTATTTGAATAGGAGCTGAACGATTATTTGATTCTGATGGTTAAAATAAGAACAGCTGTGAGATTTACATTTTTATTCTGTGGCAAAGGTTGGATAACACAGCAGTGAAACTAAATAATGTATCACTATCTAACACTGATTTATTTTTATGGGCCAAGCTCTCCAAATGAATAGAGGGCAACAAGAGCATCAAATGTGTGACTGGTAGTTTCTATTTATCACGCTGAAATAAAACACATAGCTCCAATTCTGTATGCAAATAAGAATAAAGTTCTGGTGTTTAGGATTTCATTGAAAGCACAGCTGTCAGGTCAGTGATAAATATTCATCCATTGGCCTTTTTAATTCAATTGTTCTGGAGCCAAGAATTAAAGGGAAATGTTCTGGTCAGGTCCAGGATACATATACATGTGAGTCATGACATTTGGAAACCTCAAGTATTGTACCTCCAGTCAGTGGAGTGCTTTTCACATTCAGCTTGAACCTACAGCAAGTTTATGCAAATTTAATCAGAAGACAGTTATGTGGAATTTTCTTGTAACAACAGATTTATTTCTCAGTTACATAAACACAAACAGGGTGCATGTAATCTTTCTAACTTTCCTTTGAAACTCTCCATTCTCATCTCTACCACCATCTCTCAGATAGGAATTTTCCAGACCTGTTTCTGCAGAACTGGAATGCCAACAGGTTGAAGCATGTTCCTGGATCTTGCAAGCTCCAGAGAAAGTACTTTACAAACTATCTTGGAGATAAAAAGAAAAGTGTAACAGAGCAAACTTTTGACAGCAACTAGGGCAAAGGTCTTCAGAAATTGTTCGTGAGATATATTAAATCAATTTGATCTCATTATTAAAGCTTCTTACATTTTGCAGTTAATTATAACACTTGAACAAAAATAACATGAGAAAGAGCAATATCTTTAACATGCTAACCTCAGTTCATTATTATCCACCTCCCCACGACAAGTGAGAGACATGGCTCATGCCAGTTTGAAAGGAGAGTAAGCTGGGTTAGAAAGAGATTGTGCCGCAGAGCTCTACACATGCCTGACTCATAAATGAATGTTTAGCTTTCACCTCCTCTTCCACCTCCAATCCTCACAAGCTGCTATACCCAGAATGAGGTTGCTGCAGGAATTTGGCAGAGCGAAAAACACCGTTGTTTTTCTTTGAATGATGCACATAGGGCAAGGGTTCTGCAACCTACGGCTCCTGATCCAAAGTGCCTCTTCAGACCCTCTAAAGCGGCTCCTTTCCTTGTATCTTTGATTAAAACAAACATAAACCTGAGTCGTTTATTTTTCTAAACTGACAAAAGGAAAATATAGATGTTTACTTGTCCAAGCATTTAATTTTTGCAGAAGAATGACATGAGAAATATAGGTAGTTCTGCTGCCCGTCAGCATATCAGGTAATATACTATGCATTGTGTACACAAGTTACCATGATTTCAGTACCTCATTTGACTGAATGCAAATCAAGTTTTCACTAAAATGGGTTTAAAATCCAGTGATCACTTTTATGTATAGGGTCATAGTTATTTTGTTTGTGCAACTTTGACATAAACATATTTAAGGCAATGTGTTTCAATACAAAAATTAGTGTTTGATAGATTTTATAGCACTGAAATATGGTGTAAAACAATTTCTGAGAAAATTGTGAAAAGGGGCCTGCCTCTAATAAAATATTTAACTGTTTAAATACATAAAAAATTGTGTCAAATGTGTCTTAAGTCTTTCAGGTTGTAATTTAGTGCTTCATGTCTCACTAAAGATGACATTTGTTCTGACTTGGCGCTATATAAATAAGCTGAATTGAAATTAATTAAAAGTGATATTTAAAAAAATGGGAAGGCCCCAAGATTTTGGGGCTCTATACAAGTGTATTTGGCAGGAAAGAGGGTTAAAAGGGCTCCTTTAAAGTTAAAGGTTACAGATCCCTGACATAGTGAAACATAAGCTGCAGCTTTGTGGAATTTCTTGTTCTCTGTGATCCACTCTGCTTAAGCCACTGGAACCACCTGCTGGTGAAATCTGATCCAGTTGTGAGATTTGCTTTGAAATGGAAAGCTAATAGGCTCTGCTTGCCTCAAGCATAGCTAACATTTGGTGCTTCTTGACTGTCCCTTTTTTATACAGGAGTACTATGAAAATGCACAAGTGCATTACATCTCCACGGAGGTAATGAGATTTGACACTCTGATAATGATGTACAATTTTAAACCTCATCTTGAAGGAGCATTTAATCTTGAACACCACCAATGCTTGACCGTTATCTGTCTTGATGGTAATAAAGCTCAGGAGAGATTCTCAATTCAGGCAAGCACAACGGCCATGTCTTTAATGAGAAAAATACTCATTGAAAACTCATCCTGGAGTTGTCCAGTTTATTATAGCAGGTAATAGAACAAAGAGAGTGGCAAAACAGCAATAACAGTCTCATCAGCACAGGCATGCTGTTGACCTGAAGGAAGATAAAGTATTTGTTTAAACAAAAAATGTTCTTGTGCGCCATCTACTGAATCAGATATAAAGATTTACAATGGCCTAAATCAAGCACATAATGTCACTTACATTTTACTGTCAAGGAAATATATTCAACTCTTTTTTTAAAAAGGAAGAATATTGTTTAGTTAAAAAAGTTTAAATTATTAGATAACTCTGTATTCTATTGGGTGGTGGTTTTCTTTCTTTTTTATTAACCTTTATTTAACCAGGTAAAACCCCAATGAGATCCAGATCTCATTTGCAAGAGGGACCTGGGTTTGCCATCATATGTACATTCACTCAACATGGACATAAATGCCATAGTAATTATGGACCTTTATTTTTTTAATTAAACCTTTCTTTTATGTGGTTCAAAGATTATAAGAAATACAACTTCAATTCTTAAAAAATGATTGGTTGCATATGTTTGAATTTATTGTGGATTTTCTCCATACCTCAGTCTCAAAACTATGCTTGTTTAGCAAGTTTCACCTTGAACACATGCATACATGTGAACCCATTTGGATGTTTGCCTGGATACAGACCTTCAGAAATCTGTAAATTTCATGAAAAATCCATAGTTCTCTCATTCAATGCAAGCTGATTTATTTATGGTGCACAGTGAGGACTGCATCTGTCAGATGAGCAAAACAGCATCCACAACCCATTCAGTGTGTCTGCCTTGGCGAATATGCAGATTAAATGATTAGCAGGTCACGCAAAATGCTGAGTGGAAGATTTGCAGATATACTCATTTTTCACCTGCAGTGTGATTTATCAAACCTTTAAACTGGTTTGCGTCACTGTTAAAGTGTCTATACTCAGTGGGGGGTGACCCAATCCAATATTGACATCAGATATCGGTCCGATATAAGCCAAAAAATGATTATCGGATTTTATCGGCCTGCATAAAAAATCTCTGATAAAAGCGCTCCGATATAAGCAGTCCAATCCAGCAGTCCACTGACTCCGCTCCGGCGTTTCTATCCAGCAGCGCTTGGATCCAGCATGCAGAGCCCACGTGATCACGACAACATACTGCGCTAACAAGTTAGCAAGAAGAAGGAGCGATGTCGGCAGTTCTTTCTATTTTCATCAAAAACAGAGTTGAAGCTAAGTGCAAAATTGTCATGTACAAGTTTTCCGTGGGGGCACAGAACTGTGTACATTTTAAACCAGAGACAACCAGACTCTACTCTCCACCCTGGAAGCAGCTATGCGTTTTGGCTCGATTCGGCCTCGGTCCAGTGTGTCTCTATTTCCAACCAGCCGCGCTGTTTCGGAACCTCCTCTCTAGTCCGGTTGGTGGTTCTATAAGCGAGGACAGCACACTTACGATTTTGACATCAGCAGAATGCTGCCCGTGTATTAGCTCTGGGATTGATGGACAGAAGAAAGGACAGCGCAGCTTTTGTTTTGGAAAACGAGCTCGCAGTGATAAAATCTGCTTCCTGCAGCAGCGAGAGGCTAATCTACACATGATGCTCAGACTGTAGAAAGTGGAAATGCAGCAGTAGGAAAGGTAGCTATCAATTTAATTAACTGAATAATTCTTACTATTTATTTTTTGCTCTTGTTATTAGTGATGTTCAATCAATTTACACACTTGTTTTAGTGAAGATTAAGTGCAATGATCACATTGTTTTGGGWACAGTCAGTTAAACTGTAGCTGTGGACTCTTTGAACAGCTTGACACTGGACAATAATTTGGGGATTTGTTTTGTCCCCACCTTCAGTTATTCACACCATAAAGCAGGACAAGGCTGACAGGTAGTAAAAAAAAAATAACTGGAGTGATTTTGAATTATTATTTTACACTTTAAAAGCACATTTTTTTAATTATGTTTCATTTTTCAGGATCTTCTCATTTATTTTATTAATTTGTAGAATGTTCTTCAGTTTAAAATGTATGTGATCCATTGGTTAAAAATAAATGGGTCAATATTTCTCATACACACTGATATGGTATCGGGTCAATGTCGGTATCGGTCAATATAGGTATCGGTCAATATAGGTATCGGTCAATATAGGTATCGGCTAATTCTCAAAGTTGCAATATTGGTATCGTATCGGAAGTGAAAAAGTTGTATCAGGACAACCCTAATATTTAGTACGTTTGAAAGGCACATGCAAACTGTGCAGCTTCAGATGCATTATCCCCTCTGCTCTGCAGTGTGACAGTAGCTAAATATCCAACTTCAGCTTAAAAAGTACAAACAACATTTCACCTGGGGTCAGTTTTTTCACATTATCCAGAGCTGTGATGGAGGAGGTTTTGTTTCCTTTCTGAATCTTTCTCCAAATGCAGCCTGCATTACAATATATGCACATTGGCAATATTCACAGTTAATCTGATTTTTGTTTTCGTTTTAAATCTTTAAGACAGTGAAAATGAGAGCTCATCTCTGTCAGTTACCTCTGCTCACCTGTGTGCTGGACAGCTGCAGCGGGCAATCGTTCAGCTGTGATGATTGATTTGATTGACAAATAATTAAACTCTTTTCTTAAGTCGATGTTAAAGTATCACATTATCATTCAAAATAACCGTGCAATGAAGTTAATAAAACAAATCAAAATTTAACTAATAATATACTGGTTTTTTCAAGGCTAGAAAGAGTCAAGCAGCTCAAGAGCAGCAGGTTGTCAACCTCAATTCTATAAAAAAGTCCTCCTTGTAACACTGAATTTTGTCATGTCTGGTTTGCCTCCATCAGTGAGAGACATTAAATCTTTGTTTCAATTAGGTGGTCCTCGCCACAGCTGCACCTGTTTTTCTTTGGGCACGCAGGCTTAGCAAATGACACACAACATGTCCACTTTTACCACACATATTTATTTTATTTACTCATGGTATTTAGTAAAGGTTATCTGCTGTCAATCAGACCCTTGGTAAGCTGTCAACAACCAGGAGCTAACACAGGTGAGAATATTCCTCCCAGTGGACAGCCCCATCTGAGGTTATTGAACAGACCCCCAGAGTTGAAGATGCTTTCCTTGTCCAAAGCATGAAAATTAGCCCGTTAGTAGTTGACTCATCCACGCCTTTGCTGGCAAGTGCTCTTTCTATAGCTTCTACAGGGACATTGTCAAACGCCCCCTGTATGTCCAAAAAGCAGCCAAGTGCATATTGCTCACGTGCCAGGCTGCATTCTATTCTCAAAACATCATGTAAGGCTGTTTCTGTAGAAAGACCTGCCTGATATGCATACTGTTTAAGACTTAAAGGTAAGGCATTTAAATACCAACCTATATGTCAATCTATCAACCTCTCCATCCATTTCAGCAGGAAGAATGCTCAGATGATGGGTCTGAAAGATTTTACTTCTCCATTCTTCTCTCATGGGTAGCTGTGGCAGACTGGTTAGGGGAGTCGTCCTGTAGGGTGCCTGGTTTGATACCTCGTTCCAGCCATCTCAGTCATTTTGTCCTTGGGCTAAACACTTCACCTGCCTTGCCTACTGATGGTGGTCAGAGGGTCCGGTGTCACCGGTGCATGGTCTCTGTCAGTGTGCCCCAGAAGATGTTGAAGCACACTTGTCTGTGTGACTGGCAATCCTTCTGGTGGAAAAATGAAGCATAGATAGTTGACTGGATCCTTTCAGAAAAGTTTGTAAAGCTTAGAAGTGGCACTAGGCCTTTTAAAATCTTCACAAGAACTTTGTCCAAGAAAGTCTCTTACACTCCCTTGGAACACTTTTATAGTGATTGTGGGACTGTTCATGCTGTTTTTCTTGGTTGGGATATGTATTTTGACCATTTACCTCTTAATGCCTTGCAGAGACCAGACAACTGTGGAGTCCACCAGGCTGGCTGCTTTGATGGCCTCCAGACTTTCTCCAGACAGGCAGACTTACAGGCAGTTTGCACAGCATCAGTCATGCTTATGACCTCTGTCTCAATGTCTTGCAGTTTTGATCCTGGAAGTTCTCCCACCCATCAACTGGGATAGACTGCTGATAAACAGATTCCAGCCAGGATCTTTTGGGTTTCTTTAAGTGACTGGATGTGGTTTCCTCATGTTCAGCTTAAACATAATTTGTCAATGGTCTGACATAGTTTCCTCTTGGGACACCACCCAGTCACAAATGACCTCCCTGTAAAAGGGATACTATTATGTGTTACTCAGGCATATATTTAAATTCTATATCACAATAAAGTAACTATGTCACCTTCAGTTATTATTAAAATGTTGTTTATATGTTTAAATAGAAAATAAACTTTACTTCTCATCATATCCGTTTCTACACGCCTTRGAATTAGCCTCTGTCTCTTTAAGAACCACCTTCCGATCTCGCCCTGCCAATTTCAGCATATCATCACAACAACTTCTCTCTGCTGTTTACAACCTGAAGCATCGTAGCATACATTGTTGAATGTAAACAGGTAGTCTGAGAGCAAAGTCCTCTGTTAAAGAGCTCAATACGTTTGAAATGATGCCCCCGTTAACAAGAGTACATGTTAACGGGGGCATCAGATCAAGGTAATTTGAACCTTCTTACAAATTTTTGTAACACCACAAAGTTTTAATAGGGATCAGGCCAAGGCTTTGAAAGACCACACTCAAGAAACCTAATTTTAGGCTGGCCAGGCTTGCCTCATGCCGCGACTATGATTGTGATCACAACCAGGTCATAGACTTAGTTCAAATGTGATACCCATGATGTTAGCATATTGCCAGCTTGGTGTGATCTCCTCAGTGAAGTTATCCAGACATTTGCCATTGTGAGAGCAAGGGTATGGTGCAATCATTGGATTGTGAAGTGATACTGCTGATGTACTGAGTGTTGCCATGACATACAAAAAAAGGCTGAACAGCAATAAAAACAAAGTATGAAAAAAATATTCAGTCAGCACTAAGAGCAAAGTAGCGTCACAGTTGCCTCCACAATGAAGGTTTTCCAAATTTTAAGTGATTTCAGCCAAGTTCTAATAGTTTGGAGAGCAGCTGTAAAAATACAGGTACACATTTTTCAAAACTGACACTTTCCAAATTGTCCAAAACTTTATAGGTCAGTGAAATAACAGCTTGTGTGAAACATGATATTTTGTGAAATCTCTTTCATCTCATTCATTTTAATGTCAGTAACTCTCCTGGAACTTTTTTACCTTGACWGTTTGAGACCCTAACAGCACTTACATTTATTACAGTTCATTGTGGGTCCACACAGTTCCTGAAGAAATAATAAATCAGTCACCATCTTTCAAATGTTCTCACTCTTTCTCCTTTTCTTTGACATATAATTTAATTATGCCTTTAACACCCTCTGATACAAACTCGACACAGACTGTGAATACACTGTGAACCAACCCAATAATTTACAGCAAAGTTTAAGAAAAAGAGTATTCAACATCATCATCAAACAAGGAATAATACTCCATTTATCAGTTGCAACTTGCAAGTCAGTTAAATAAAACTAGTTTTTAAATGACTTTAAAGTTAAATCGATAAATATCAAAATAAAAAAACTTTTAAATGTCATTTTCTTAATTATTTTTCTTGGTTTGTCATTAACATGTCTTTTCATGCACAACCATATCCTGACCATAAACATTATGCTACATCAGAGCTGATGGGCCACAATTTTTGTTGACACTATCAGAGGGCCACATGGCACTGCACACTTACCCAAATGTAATAAAACTTCCATTTTAAAAATTTAAAAATTTGTGTATAAATATATGTATGTTTATTAAACCAACATACATTATTAATTAATTATTTTTGAATTATTTTATGCTTAAATGCATGTGTAACAGTCAAAACATTTGAAGCAAACAAAATGAAAAACCTTATTTTATTGAGCTGAAGTGCAATTGCATTAGGGTTGGGTATTGAAAGGGTTTGATTCGATACCAGTGCTACTGTAAATCGATACTTTCAAAATGGTACTGGTTCCTAAACGGTATTTAAATTGGTACTTTAAAAAATAAATAAATAAAACACACACACTCACACAGAGGTTTATGAAGCAAGGACTTTCTGAGGCAAAGTCAAACTTGAAATTGACAAACATATTAACTTATAACCATTAATAATTTGCCTTTGCACCAGATACTTTTAAAGCATTTGTTGTAGGTGGAAGTTTCTGCATCCTGTTTTATAAAGTACACTTTGGACTATTTTGCTTTCAACGTCTCGACTATAATATATAATTGTTAACTGCAGCGGCACCTGTTTAGCCCCTCTCCATGAACTCAGTTCTACTCAATTCA
>NW_013952543.1:1208416-1221918 GCF_001266775.1 Austrofundulus limnaeus
AAAGCCTGAATTTTGCCTGAAACTCTCAGACTGAAGAAGTCTCTTGGAGAAAAGACGAAACGTTTCATTAGAGAAGAACCCGTCCAGAAGAGCTATACAATTTTTTTCTTTTTGATTTTTTACCTGGATTACTGAGATGTATCAGGACATGAAATCTAGACCACAAAACAAAGTACGTCTGCCTGCCTGTGTTCCTGCCTGTTCTAATCTGACAGTTGTAATCTGACAGTTCTAATCTGACATTTATAATCTGACAATTATAATCTGACAGTTGTAATCTGACAGTTATAATCTGTTGTAATCTGACAGTTGTAATCTGACAGTTGTAATTTGACAGTTGTAATCTGACAGCTATAATCTGTTGTAATCTGAAAGTCGTAATCTGACATAACTGACAGTTGTGATCTTTTATAAGATGACTATTATAATCTGACAGTTGTAAACTGACAGTTATAACCTGACATTTATAATCTGACACTTATAATCTGACAGTTTTAATCTGTTGAAAACTGACTGTTATAATCTGACAGTTATAATCTGTTGTAATCTGGCAATTATAAACTGACAGTTGTAATCTGACAGTTGTAATCTGTTGTAATCTGACAGTTGTAATCAGCTGTAATCTATTGTAATCTGACAGTTACAATCTGTTGTTAACTGACTGTTGTAATCTGACAGTTGTAATCTGGCAATTATAATCTGTTGTAAACTGACTGTTATAATCTGACAGTTATAATCTGTTGTAATATGACTGTTGTAATCTGCTGTAATCTACTGTAATCTGACAATTATAATCTGACAGTTGTAATATGTTGTAAACTGACAGTTATAATCTGACAGTTGTAATCTGTTTCAATCTGACACTTGTAATCTGACAGTTGTAATCTGCTGTAATCTGTTGTAAACTGACTGTTATAATATGACAGTTGTAATCTGTTGTAATCTGACTGTTATAATCTGACAGTTGTAATCTGTTCTAAACTGACTTTATAATCTGACTTTTTCTGCTTGGTCTTCAGAGGAGCAGGACGTGCTTTTCACTCTCTCTGCCAACCCCCCCACTCCCTGCTTYGCTGCTTTTGCTTTTTCAAGCTCTTTTTTCACCTTCCAAACGAAACAAAAGGAATTATGGATTTGGTCAACTGGACTCTGAATGAATTTGACTCTATTTTTTTTCTACACTTGGAATGAGGGGAACGTGGCTGTCTGGGTGGAATGGTTGCTGCTGGATTTGTCTGATTCCTGGGGCTGGAATCTGATATGTCAGCACCACTCTCCATCGAAGACATAGAAGATCTTTATTTAATTGGATTATGATAACTGGATTCCTGCTGATCGGTGGAGGAGGGYTCCAGATTTATCGAAAAGTGAAAGCGACCCTGACAGTGGATCAAGCCTTGAAGAGCTGTTTGGGCGCACTTGAAGGATTCTGCCGGTTGGAAGCACACATACTCTCAGCTGGGAGAAAAATTTGCAAACTGGATGTGATTATGAGGATCACAACTCAGGAACGACCCTTCAGCATGTATGGACTACATTCTGGGTGAGCTTCAATCAGTGAGAGGCGAGGAAGACCCCAAATTTGGCTGATTGGCTTTTTTCGCCACCTCAGAGTTTGCAGTAAAGACACTTCAAAAGCAGCAGGAATTTCAAGGCTGCTTTGTTCCAAAACAATTGAATTATCTATCTGGCTCCCAACGGCATGGCCTTGACGGCAGTGCTTATCTTAACCTCCCCAGGATGAAATGTCAACTAAGAGCTGGATTCGTGCCCACCCCATCACCCGCCCATGTTGGACCCGGCCTTGGAACTCAAACTGGCTGAGGAGGAGGAAAATCTCTGAACTCTAGCGAACTGAGTAGAGACAATAACATCATGTGACTCTGGACGGGCCCAGGGTTGGGCCTAGCACGGATACCCCCCACCCCCAACGTCACCTACTCCTCTGATCCCGCCCCATTTTTACCTCCCCTTTTATGTGTTATCTCACCTAAGCCCCCCTCTCCTCCCAGGCTTTCTTGCACTCTCACTGGTTGTTTTAACTCACTTTTCCTTTTGTGTATTTCAAGCTGTTGTTCTGTTGTTTTGTTTGTCTAAAGGTAGCGCAACTGTGTTTGCTGCATGACCTGTCTTAACTGCCCCCTCCCTCCTTCCCTGAATGTACAGCACCTTGTGAATTTATTTCTGTGAAAGGCACTATGTAAATAACACCTTACTTACTTACTTTCTAACTTACTACTTACTTACTACTTACTTACTTACTTACTTACTAAGGAGATCCAACCATCTCCCCAATACAATACAAAAGAATAATCTCAGATTTTTTCAAGTTTTAAGGATTTTTTTCAAAAACTCAGTTTGAAATTTATTTAACATGTCAGAGCCTGTGGGACGTTGAAAAACAATAATATTAAATAACCAGCTTCCAATCTGCTCTGCCACAAAATTATGTTTTTTGTACATGCAAACATCCAAAGGGGTTGACATACAATGTATGGTATATTAGCTGGTAGGTGTTTGTTTTTGGCCTTCAGAGGAACAGCCCCTGAATTTGGACACAGCCTTATGCTTCAGATTTGTGGGACTTGATTCAGTCCTAGGACTCGACTCATTGAGTAGATCAGGAACTGACCAGCTCTAGTCAAATGTCAAAATTGCTAAGCATTACATTTTTGTACATGACCAATGACAYCAGCTGGTGTTGCTGGAGATCCAATATGCCCAAGTACCAAATATGTAAAAAGGTTACATTGCAACATTATTTTCATACAGCTACCTATCTCAAGACACTATAAAAATGCTAGATGGGTAAAAGTGACAAATTTGTATGGTAGCAGTGACGTTACTAGCAGTTCAAAACTAAATGGCTCTTTGAAATAAATAGATTCACGAGATCCAGCTCACTTCAAAGAGAAGTAAAGTCCATTTCTAGTAGAAGTTTACATAATAAAACTAAAATTGCCATACTCAAAATAAACAAATTCTAATCTTGCTTTATTTCACTTATTAATGCTAAGATGATCTGAAAACTCTTTTACATGTAAGACGATTTTGCTTTTTTGTTGTTAATGGAAAACAAAAAACGTGTTCCAGACTCTTTGCCAATGGTTAGTGTTTTCATTCACTGATAATCTTATATTTTTGATTTGGAAAGTTAAACAGATTGCTAGGAAAATTATCAGAAACTAGACAGATGCATGTTTTGAAACTTACAGATGGTCTGTGCAGTTTCTTCTCTTTATATAAGAGTAGGCAATTCATGTGAAGGTATTTTCTCCAGACTGGAGAGACACATAAAAAGAATGCTGGCAATATTATTTCAGAGACTGAGTTGACGTTATTGCAGTTTTATGTGTCATGGGAAATCATTGTGTCCTGGGCTGCAGCAAATGATTATTGAGAGCTAATAGCCTGCGATGTTTGATATAAGGGAAAGTACAGACAAAATCACTCATAGCACCTCGGGGAATAAATTAAGGATGAGGGAGAGTGAGGATATGAGGCATCTCTGCAGAAAAGGAATCTTTATTACCACCTGCCTGGCTTTGTTTTTTTTTTTTTGTCATTACAGGGCGACAAAAAATTTCATGCTATACAGCTGGTTGAAAACTCAATTCCCAGACTCCACTTGAATGAGCACTGCTCGTGGACTGCAGTATTTACTGAAGCCAATACATGTGGCAAATATTGACTTGAAAGATGTGCAGAAAAGCCACAACAACTGCACATTCCCGAGGCAATGTGCAGCATTACCTAATTTCTTCTGCCATATGTTTGACTTAACAAGCCTACTGTCCTTCTATTATTCATCTTGTGTTCTCGAGTGTACGAAGYTAAACAAGTAAAAATCTGCTCCCTGCAAACTACATCATACATAATTTACTTCTTTAACTCATACAGCTCACTGGTTGCCGAGTCCCCAAGCAGGTAGAAGGAGATCTCTCCCTCGCTGACCTTCTGGAGGATGGGTTGTTGTCAGACCACTGTGGAGAAAAAGCTGTGTGGTCTCAGGAGGCCTGCCCGCTTTTAGGTGTGCTTATCAGCACGACGATGAGGGGAGCTGTGCTCCCACATCCTTCAATGAAGGGCAATTCAACGGGCATCTGCACAGGTAGGACAAACTAGGAAGTACACCAAGCTACAAGATTACAGACAGTGAGAATACATTAAAATAAATTAACAAGCAAAATCATAAAAAATGAATAATTTATCATAACTTTACATGCTAAATAATAAAATTAGTTCTGTAATCAAGAAAGTCAGTACTGAAACATAGCCAAGGTATGTTACAGATTCCTTTGATTTAATTACAAGCTAAATATGCCAGTTAGAAACTCTGATCATCCCACATAGCTGTTCATGTACAAACAGAAGTCTTGAGAAAAACAAAGTGAGAACTGTTTAAATTTGCAATGTTAAATCAGTGGACTACTGTTTTATACAATCCTATGACATTTATGCAGCTTCAGCCATCTGTTATAAATTATTATCCTTCATTTGATCTGAACATAAAAAGTATGTGCTTCAAAATAAACAATCCTAACAAATATGAACTCCAAATGTGATAGCAGAATGTAAATGCTGGACAAGGACTAGGTTTTCCATGTGACTGTGGTCTCCAAGGAAGATCCAGTTTGATTGTATAAGTGTTGGGAGCTGCTGCTCTCATAACTTCTTTGAACTGAACTTATAGCTATGTAATAACTTTTAATATTCCTTGATAAAATACATGTCACCTACCATCCATTGGCGGCTAGTCAATGGGGGGCGCTAGTGTGCCGCCCCACCACTATTTTTGGTACATAAAAAATTAAAACAAAATAACAAAATAAAATGTTATAAATGTTTCAAAACATAATGTATATATGTTTTCTGATAAGTAAAATAAATAATTTAGAGTTATTGATGTGTAAACTTCCATTTTACTCATGAGCTTTTATGTGTTGAGTCACTCCCAGGTCACGAGCGGTTCGGCGCCCCAGACACCCATAGACAAGTCATTGTAAGATTTTGGACATGCACAGTGAGTCCCCAATGCAAAAGAATAGGGTGGCCTGGGGTGCGGCATGTGGCCGCCCCACAGCTAACCTCACACAACTGGTAGTGGGTTACAGTATGTAACCAACGTCTTTCAAGCATCAGGATCTGATCAGCATGGATTAAAACAGATATGAGAAAAGCTAAAAAACCTTTGTAATGCTTGTTAATCATAGTATATTATGTATGTATATATATGTGTATATATATATATATATATATATATATATATATATACATAGTAAACACATCTTAAAATAATATAATATATGATAATATAATATCTTCATGTTGTTTATGTTTTTGACAGATATTAGAAGGTATTTCTTCTTTCTGCTGCCTTTCATTTTATTATATCTTTTTTCTTCTGTTGTGCATAGTTTATTTTGTTTTTAATGACATAAATACATTTAATACAAAAATCTAATAGTTTACCTTAGAAATGCAACAATTTGTTGCTATTGAAATAACATTAATTGTTCTCTATATATTAAATATTTAGAAAGCTCAGTTGTAGCCATCTTCATATTGAATTAAATTTGTGCATTTATTGTTTTAGGTTTGTGACACCATCTTGAGACAGTCACAAAACATCTGATCAGAGCTACACTGCTGCAGGCAGACAGGTTCCTGCAGGACAGTTCTCTGAAGCACCACTGAAGACCATGAAGGCTCACCCAGTGCTGAACAGGACCAAGAAGTCTGATCTAGTTCAGGAGCTGCAGTGGTGCTGTGGCTCTGTACCAGCTCTTCATGGAGAACAATCTGCAGGACACCTTCAGAGACTGTGGCTCTGCTGAAAACTCTTATCACATCTCCTCTGACCACAGCTGAATCTGAGAGGAGCTTCTCAACACTGAAGAGAATCCAGACTTTCCTCAGGTACATCACACCTCACTGCACTGACTATGCTCTATAGAGAAGAATCTGGTTAAAATATCACTGACTTTAACCAGATTCATGAAAAAATTTGCTTCTCCAGGGCTCTAGACTAACTTTTTGCACTGGTTGCACCAGTGCGTCTAACATTGTTTCTTAGGCGCACCAGCACAAAAGTTAGGTGCACCCAAATTTTAAACCACGTCACACGTCACAGACTGCAATGAACAATCAGGACAGCTGAGAGAGTCGTTGGTGCTCCCCTGCCCATGCTTCAGGACCTGTACATCACAAGAACCAGGAAACGGGCAGAGAAAATCATGTCAGACTCCACACACCCAGGTCAAAGCCTCTTTCAACTTCTCCCCTCCAGCAGGCGCCCAGCAAGGATGTGGCCTACGTAGCCCAGCTAGGCTGGGTCCTCATGAGGACCCAGCCCATGAATTGAGACACAGCCAGTGTGTGTGCAAGGGAGGTGTGCAGTGGAGCCCGTGAGCAGAGCGCAGGAGAGATGAAACTGTCGGCAGTCGACTGTTATGGTTGATACTGCTGGATTTACTTTTTAATGGAACGCGATGGAAACTTTTTGTTTCAGCGTGCGACCGCTCCTCATCCCCCTCGAACGATTGATGCGACCGGACATTTTTTTAGTTGCACTATTAGAAATCTGGGCGCATTTGCGACCAAATTGGTCGCACTCTAGAGCCCTGTTCTCAGTTACAGAAGAGCAAAATTTATGTACTAAAAATAAAAAATACATGACCGTTTTATTATTTGGATTTCTTTAATAAATACACTGGCGTGAAACAACTTAGTACAAGTTTAATTGCTTTTTGAGATACATGTATTTTGGAGTTGTAGCACCCCCTGGAGAATAATCCACCAACCGCCACTGCCACCATCTAAGAAAATCTTATGTCAAGAAATTACAAAGTTAGAAACATTTTGGTTAAATTGTGAACATGTCAGTACTGGATCAGTTAACCATCCGAATATGTGTTGTAATTGACTCCCATCTACTGCTACATCAAACTGCATTTCTGTCTGCTTGTTTTATTAAGATTACTGTCAGTCAGTAAGAAATGTAGGTGTGCTGTTGCCTTGGTGACCCTAATGAGCCACTGGCAGCAGCTTTAAGTTTTCTGTACAGTTCTTATACATTTTAAGTATCAAAACTTTGCATTTTGATATTTATAGAAGAAAGTTGATGTATATTAGAATTTTAGACAGTAGCTGCTTTGGCACATTTCAAAGGTTTTTCAGGCATATCTTGTAAAAGCAGTCCCGTTGGACAATGAGTTCCTTGTATTTGTCATATTTGGAAAACATTGCACTCATCCAAAGCAAATAAGTTAATTTTTTTTGAACAAATAAACATCCATCCATCCATCCATCCATCCATCCATCCATCCATCCATCCATCCATCCATCCATCACTTCAGAGACTGATTTCAGACATATTCTATTCAATCCCTAAGATGCTAAATGTGAGCTTTTCGATTGTGACGCAGCAAAAATAAAAATAAAATAGTAATTAGCAAAAGTCACATCTGTGTTTCAGCTTAGTGAGTGCTAGTGTTTATTAGACACCGGAGGATATTTTAAAATATTGTCCACATGTACCTTTCACTCACAGTAATGCTTTGGATTACCAGCAACATTAAACTTCATTAAAATAGAGTTGAAAGAAGCAGAAAGCTCTTCAAGGCCCTTTATCTCACCTGAAGTAGATACTACATGTTTGATTTTGTTCTAGAGTGCTTTGAATAGTTTCTTGCTCTAATTCTTTTGTTTATTGTGGCAGTTAAAAAAAATGTAACTAGGCAGCATGCTAAATCTTATTGAAAAAGCTAAAAGTGAGCTGTTGATAGAATACCTGCCAAAAGCTAAATGAAACAAAACACCAACTACAAGCTGAAAATTGAAAGACACTAAAAGTAGAAAAATATTAGCTAAAAACTAAATGTAGCAAAAGGCTAGCTAAAAGCTTTACGTATATTTGTAGATGGGGTAAAAAAAGGACAAAAGTTACAAAACGCAGACATAACACTAAACTTCTGAACAAGTTAAATATTTTGATATATAAATAACTAAAATTCTGCAAAACATAAATTGAAAAGATAATTTACAAAACAAAAAACTAAACTTGAAAACAATATCGTGAATGCTTAATCAGCATTCACTCAATAAAACACCATATGTGCCCTTTTGTAGAATATGTGGAGACTGTGACTAATGCCTTCTTAGATTGAATTAATTAAAGCTTTACATGTAATTGTGATGGTTACATATGAGATATGGATCCGTGCCTCCAAATCCGAGACCATGGTCTTGAGCTGGAAAAGGGTAGCGTGCCTTCTCCGGGTCAGGGAGGAGGTCCTGCCCCAAGTGGAGGAGTTTAATTATCTCGGGGTCTTGTTCACGACTGAGGGAAGAATGGAGTGAGAGATCGACAGGCGGATTGGTGCTGCATCTGCAGTGATGTGGGCGCTGTACCAGTCTGTCGTGGTGAAGCGGGATCTGAGCCAGAAGGCGAAGCTCTCAGTTTACCGGTCGGTCTATGTTCCTACCCTCATCTATGGTCACGAGCTTTGGGTAGTGACCGAAAGAACGAGGTCACGGATACAAGTAGACGAAAAGAGTTTCCTCTTCGGGGTGACTGGGCTCTCCTTTAGAGATAGGGTGAGAAGCTCAGTCACCTGGGAAGGACTCAAAGTAGAGCCGCTGCTCCTCCACGTCGAGAGGAGCCAGTTGAGGTGGCTCTGGCATCTGGTTAGGATGCCTCCTGGACGCCTCTCTGGTGAGGTGTTCCGGGCACATCCCACAGGGAGGAGGCCCAGAGGAAGACCCAGGACACGCTGGAGGGACTATGTTTCTCGGCTGGCCTGGGAACACCTTGGGATTCCCCCAGACAAACTGACTCAAGTGGCTGGGGAGAGGGAAGTCTGGGTCTCTCTGCTCAGGCTGCTGCCTCTGGATAAGAGGAAGAAAACACACGGACATATGACATACTGCTACACTGCTAAAACTGAGCACTTTGCAGGAAATAAAATGTGTTTTTAGAATCTGTTTGTTCATCTGACTTTGTACAACTTGTTCAGGTATTTTAGCAAGTCTGTATAAAATAAGRACTGAAAACAGATAACAGAAAACATAGCTTAGTTTTAATTAATAAAATGAGGCGGCCCCAGCAGCAAGAGCAATCAACTTTCTGCAGCCCTCATCAGATGGAGCTTTTATTCGCACTCTCTCAGGTGGAGTAAAATAAATAAATTAGAACAATGAAGTCCAGTTAACAGGTAATGATTTTTACACTGCCTCTGAAAAGGCCAGTGTTGACACAGAGCAGGTCTTTAGAATTTATAGAAAAATTATCAACATGTCAACATTTGCAAAGGACACCAATGTTAAGCTACAGATTACAGTATTACCAAGCATTCATTCAGTGTATTCCAATAATGCATTTGGTCAATCATATTGACCATCTCAACTCTAAACGTCAAACATGATTTAGATTATACTGGTGAGTTTTTTTAAGCACTGAAACAACAAAAAGGAAAAGTACTTGCACACAATAAGTCTGGTTGTATATTTGCATCATTCAACAATGGTGTTTAATTTAGCTTTAGTTTACCTAATATCATACAGCATTACTTCATAGTCCATTGGACATTAAAACATGGTCGTTTTATTAGTTATGAAGGTGGAATTTATTAACCATAGAAAACTACTGTGACCATGATCAACTTCAAAACAAACACAGCTAAAAGGAAACATTAAATCTAAGTCCTAGCAAAAACAAATGTGAACAAAATTTTAACAAGTATTTCATTTTTATTTAAAATCTGAATTTACTATCTTCATATTTGTGGGCTTAGCATGCAGTCTGCAGGAGCCTTGATCTTTTAAACAAGTTCACCTCTTTTGTTTTCTCACTGCAGGGAAAGGGACCAATGGAAGTCTTTAACAGCATTTATAGGACGTTTTTATTTCAGTTTCATAGCAGGAGCTTTCCTGGAACCCAAGCGTGACATAAAGATGATCTGTTCTTCTTCTGCCCCAATGAAAAATACATTTGCACAACAATAGCAGCTTCTCGTACTGAAAAACATTTTCTTACACTTACCAGTGTGCCACAGAAAAAAGTTCAATCTTGAAAAAAAAAAACAGTAACAAGGCACAAGACAAGCAAGACAAAAATAAAATATGTACTGTATATATTTTGGCATGTATTTTAAGAGCTCTGACTAATAGTTTTCAGTAATTTATACTTCAGTAACAGTACTGTGTAGTGTAAAAACTAACAAAACTACACCTCAATATCCAGCTTTATGTGAATCCAAAATTTGTGTTTAGGCCCTGGACTCACTAAAACATTTTAGACAACTTATGCCAACATAAGAAAAATTTGTCCAACATGCTGGCATGTGCTGAAAGTGGAATAAATAAAATGAACTGGAAGCTTTTTTGGATGAACACATACTGTATTCTTATGAGGTTAACATTTGAGTAATTGATCCACAACTCATAACTTATACAGGCATTTGACAGCATTTTTGATTAATGCACAATCRGTGGCGTGCACAGACATTTTGGGGGGCAGGTGCTCAAGTAAAAAAAAAGGCACACTGTGCAGCACATGGAATCACCAACTGTCTGAGTCTGGTGTAGAAATACATTGTTGTTACTTACTTTGAAGGCAACACCAAGATCTAAAACTGATGGTTGACCCCTGTGTTAAAGTGGTCAATGTTCAAGACCACAACAAGAACAGTGTCTGAAACAYTGGCTGGGAACTATGAGATCATTTCTTTTAAATGAATCAAAAATACTTACTGACACTTTCTCCACACATCTGGCCCCCTGCCAGCCCAGCCCCCTACATCATCTCACAGTGCTGGAGGTCTCACCAGAGTGGCAGCAAGCGATTAGTGATTAAGTTGGAAGGTCAGGTGGAATTGATTCTTTTCCCAGCGGTAGTTCCTTGCAGCACTTAGACGGGAGGCAAGAGCCAATTTGTTTTGGGAGCATAGGACTACTATGGAGTCTCTCCTCCTTTCCTTTCATTTCCTCTCTTTCTCTTGAGGTTTTCATGTGCTCTTGCAGACCCTACTGTGCTGCCTTACTGGCCAAATCCAGCTGCAGGCTGGAAGTCAGACAAGCAGTGGTCACACAGTGAGAGATCAAGGCAAGCCCTCCAGAGATTGGCTTAATCTAGGTCAATTACTTTATGAAATGGCACACTGTAACCCAGAATGATCTCTTCTAACAATTCATTAGTGCATTAATCACCCTTTTTAACTAATAGCTGCTACAAAAAAATTGCCTCTCGTGTGCGAGGCTTTTCCAGCTTGTATTAGACAACTCAGGATGAGCTGGACCGTGCAGCAAAACTGTTGATTAATTTGTCACACAGAAATGCTCTATTGTTTCATTGTTGTCTTTATCTCAGGATGTGTGGTCTGTATAGATATTTATGGGGGAAGCAAAGACAGGCGTTGTGTATTTCATGTCATGCTGACAATATTTGAGCAGCGTGAGTCTCAATTTGACAACTTGTTCCGTTATCTTAATGCCTCATCAAGCATTGACAGCGAGCTTTAATTGTGTACCAAGCRTAATGTTTTGATAGAATTGACTGATGGGAAGCTGACAGCATGTACAGCTGTCATCAACTATGAAGCAGCTGACAACGTTTTTGTGTCTATTAGGTTAAGCTTATTTCAGACACCTAAAATTAAACAAATCTACGTCTTCATGTGTGGATGTGCACAGAAAAAAAATGGTTAAACACAATTGGAAACTGCCACCATTGGATAGCTTTAAGTCCACAGACATATCGATCTGTGTGTGTCTATGTAGCAATTTTTATTTCCACCTGTGATTGTGAGTCTGGTGTGTGTAGAGAGGTCCACAGGGGCACAAATTGCTGTGCCATATAGCTGCAAGTCAGCTTGTTATTCGTGGGAGGTAGATGGAGGCACTCTGACTGAGGAAGGGGTGTAAAACGTGCTATCGCTAAGCGCCTCTCCAAATATCCCATAGGAAATGCACAGTGAACTCTCCCTCACCTTTCCTGCCTACATAGGTCCACTGTATATAGGAAATTGCAGTAGCACTACGTTAGGTTTGAGTTGTTGGGTGCAGCGTTGGCAAGGCAACAAATGCAGCCATGATGCAACTAGTTTCTGCTGTGAATRGTAATGCTGTTGTCCCGATTTTGTGGGAATGTCTTCATAAATGTCTGCTCTCCAGGGAGCCAGGGAGGAGACACAGGGGTCCTCTCGTGAATGGGCTTTTTTTTTTTTTTTGCCATGAATAAATTCATGCCCACTCCTGTATGCTGCTGCAGCCACTGTTTGCTCATTATGTATGCAGCCGGTTCTGCGGCCGGTCCCAAGAGAGGAAAGTTTGTAAACATGAATAATAATTAGGAACAGGTCGACAGGCAGGTAATCTGCATGTGGGTTCCAGCGCTGCACTTGCCCATGATGAAGCCAGTTGGATGGCCTTTCATTAACATTTTGTTTGCATTGAACAAGGGCAACATTTTATCTCTTCTAAAGGCAAACAGAGTAGAAGTAATTTCTGATTGGTTTTAAAGAAGTTTGGACCATATAAAGTGTAAAAAGTCTTCTTCTCTTCTATTTTTGTGTATACTTTTATTTTAAGTCCTTAAAAGTCAACCTAACAAAAGTTTTATTGGTGTTTATTATATGGCGATTCATTTACTGTAGATGCACAGGTTTGTGTATTAACAATGTTCTTCAWATGACAAAATCAGTCTGATTTGGTTCCAAAACTGAAATGTTCACAGAAAACAAACTTGTAATCTGCTTGCAACCTTTTTTATTCATTGCATAAGTATAAAACAAAACAAAACAAAACAAAAAAGGTGGACAATATTAGCTGAAACTATATTAAAATATGAAATAATTCAGGTTAATAGTAGAAGTATTAATGCTAGCTTATATAAAAACAGACTATTTAAAACAATTAAACAAAAAAATATATAATAGCAGTCTCAGAGAAACAGTATGACTCAGTGATGACAATATACTGTAAATAATTTTCAAATTGAAGGGTCTGGACTATATGAATAGAAGTAATACAAGAAGTGGATGAGTTGCTTTATTTATTAATAATGAAATACAGTGACACATGATAAATTGTCAGCAATTATTGATAATGCAATGGAAGTAATAACTGTTGAGATATTAAATGAGAACTCTAAAAATATAATAATTAAATGTGTTTATCTTTCAGCAGTTTTAAATATAGAAATTTTCTGATAAAATCATAGAGCTCTCTGAAAGGAGTTGTAATAAAACCTTTTTTGTGTGTGGGGATTTTAATATTGATCTGGGAATTTCACTCAAATGATATTAGTATGTTTATAAACTCAATGTATAGTTTGAGTCTTTATCCATTCATATCCAGACCAACAAGAGTCACAACTCATAGTGCTGTAGTTTTTTATAATATGCAAATGCAAGAAATGGAGAGGTGATGAGAAATATTTTGATGACAGATAACTAATCATTTACCAGTGTTTACAATTTATAAAATGATCAATGCAGTGATAC
>NW_013952543.1:1223086-1225163 GCF_001266775.1 Austrofundulus limnaeus
GAAGAATTGAGGCAGTTCTGAAGGCAAAAGGGGTCCAACCCGTTACTAGCGTGGTGTACTCAATAAAGTGGCCGGTGAGTGTTAATATCCGTTAC
Source organism: Austrofundulus limnaeus (assembly GCF_001266775.1). Lineage (NCBI taxonomy): Eukaryota > Metazoa > Chordata > Actinopteri > Cyprinodontiformes > Rivulidae > Austrofundulus > Austrofundulus limnaeus. The sequence goes on from NW_013952543.1 coordinate 1,223,182, forward strand.
GGTGAAGTTTAGTTAGTTGTTTTAGTGTCTTTGATGCAAAAAAAAGGCGATGAAGGTGGAGCTCAAGTCCAGCTGCGGAGGTGGACTGAGTCGGACCGAGCCGCAGCTTGAGAGAGGAGCTCAAAGGCAGAGATGGAGGAAAAACAGTCGGAGACAGAGTGCGGACTTTGATGAGGAAGAAGGTGATTCACTATTTTGATTATAAGAGGGAAGAGAAGAAGATCGAGCACCAAGCAGACTCTACGGGGAAATCTTCGTCCAGTTATCGGTCTACCGGGGCAGTGCAGCGCTAACTACACCGAACAGCTGATGAAAGCACGTAAACAACGGGAGGTGTAGAACTTTTTATTCAATGGGTGGATCCACAACCTCGGTACCAAACAGCTCCACGATGATTATTGTTTGTTTGTTTTTTTTTTGCCAGGGTGAGTGATTTTTCTGATATAGTTTTATATGTTAAGATAATGCTAGCAGTAGCCACTAACGTCAACAAACATCCAGCAGCTAACGACACAGAACTAGCGTAGCCTAAAGTCCAGATGAGATCCACATTAAACTACCAGTAACTTAATACTCACTACTAAATAAACGATCACCATAAACATAACCTCTAAAACAAGTTAGCAGCTAACATACCTCTGAATGTAGTGATGGCTGCAGGCACCGGGGGCATTCTGCTCCTCCTGACCGCAGACGCTTTAAAATCCACTTTTTACGTTTGTTCTGTGAGCTTTCTACATTTTTCATCTTTGTGAATGTTAATCAGTGTTATCATATGTTGTTATAGGTTTGGGCAGAATAATGTGGAATTATTCATCAGATAAACTTTTGCTGGTTATTATTTGGCATCAACAGCCTGCTGATGTAAGACGTGTGTGGTACCGACAGCCTCAGAAAATCTTTAGGTTCTGTCAAAAACTCATTCATCTTCATCATACGAGTCATGTCGGACATATTTGTGAACAAATTGTTGTTATTTATCTTGAAATAGGACCTAAATCCATACAATATAAACTCTCTGCAGTAGTTTCCTCCATAGACATTTTACCCCCTGCCCTCCAGCGGAGATCGCTCCACCTTCGAAACCACGTGACTGAAACCCAGCTATTGCTCCTCTATCATGTTTTTACRGAAAACAGGCAGTGTGGGGGAGTCCAGCAGCTCAAGTAAGGGGTTCTGCTTGACAAAACACATGGTTCTGTCCATGTGATATGATGACATCATCACAGATGCCTTATATGATGACATTTCTCCCTACATGATGATGTAACTTACTCAAAATCGAATGGCTCAATGAAACAAACAATCTGTCAAGCTCTGGATCCCTTCAAATAGTTTTTTTATCCCATCCCTGCTACCCATGAATGTGTGGGTTCTCTCTAAATGCTCTGGTTTCCTCCCAAAAACCAAAAACATGCACCTTAAACTATCACTCTCACTAAGGGTGAATGACAACATAATTGGTTGTCTGTCTTTTTATGGCCCCTGCCTCTTGCACAGTGACTGCTTTAGACAGACACCAGCTCACTGCAACTCTAAAAAGAAAAACAGATACAAAGAATGGACGGATAGAATGATGTGTTCTGACTAAATATGTGACCCATTACATCAAAACAAGGATTAAGTCCAAAAGTAGAATGTGGAGAAATAGGCAGGTATAGGGTTTAGATTTAAACGTATGCAAAAATTGCATCTTGTCAAAATATATTGAATTAATGCCTGATCAAATTTATCATTTGAATGAACTGTCTGAAATACAATCCTAAGAAAAAAAAAATTGAAGCATTTTTTGAGCAGTAGGAACAGCAAAATTAAAACTGATTTTGAGGAAAAACGCTGTAGAGGTCACCTCGAGTGAAATAAATAATGAAACTGGCTTTGACCCCAGGCCTCGGATGGGCTGAATGTGGGTCACAACAGATCAACTTAACTTATAAAAGAGACATTCTCTTTTTCTTAAATCAGATAATAAACAGAATAAT
>NW_013952543.1:1226405-1230657 GCF_001266775.1 Austrofundulus limnaeus
TACTTATTTCTAGCGGCAGAACAGGTTGGAAGATGGCTGTTTGATGTTATTTATTGTTTTTTAAATCATCCTATAGGCTCTGACATGTTAGATAAATTTGAAAATGAGGTTTTTAAAATATCCGTAAGACTTGAAAAAATCCGTGAGATTGCTCTATACGTCCATATACCTGCAAAATGACGTAAAATCCTTATAACTTACAGACAATCTGTACAAGTTGACATGTGTGGGTTAGGGCTGAAGCTGCCCCGCTGCCTTCCTCCTCCCCTCCCGCTGTGCAGGACGTACTGCTGCTTTCTACTTCTTGTCGCACGTCTTTTACCCCCCCGTGACAGCTGTCCTGTACTTTGCCCCCAGTCAGCACTCCGAGACGCGGAGCATGCAGCTCGGGGCATGTGATTGGTTCAAAGTTTGTGGGCGTTTTTGTTTGGATTTCAGTATATGCTGTGTCACACCACTACCCGCCACTCGCTTGCAGAGGCAGGCTTTTGTTTCTAAACATGGGTAGTTTCAAAGAGAAACTCACCGAGGCGGTCCAGAGGTACAACCATCTAGGCTCCTCTACTGCATCGGTGCGGGCTGAAGGTGAGGGGAGATCCAGTGGGCAAAAAAATAAATAAAAAAGATTTGGTGGGCAAGTTCGTCGAAACGAGCAGAGCAGACATTTGAAAATAGGAGAAGTGTTTTTCGTCATCCATCTCCCACATCTGTTGAACCAAAAAAGCTAAACTAGCAACTAGCAGTTATTTACATGCAAAGCTATGCGCGTGACGTCTGCAGTGGGAGGGCAGAGGGAGGGATTACTATAATGTATCCCCCACGTCTTTTCCCAGTATAAACACTCAATGCTGTCGGTGACACACACGCAATTACGTCATCGCTGGGCCGCAGCCGCACGTCTTGCATGAAGTATGAACAAAGCTGAAGAAGGAATTTCTCATTTTGAGGGAGGAGTTGGCCCAAGACGTGATTGAAGAAGCTGGGAGTAGCTTGGTCGAGTCTGGCAGGAAGCACCTATGTTTTTTAAGATGAATTTTGGTCATAACTTGAGACAGGAAGGTGCTAGCTGCACAAAATTTGAACGTCGTACATGTGGTGGGACGTAACAATTTGGTCCAGTCAAATTATCTCTAGCCAGCTCATAAAAAATCGTTAATAATCAATTTGAATTTGAACTTTAGTCATAACTTGAGACAGGATGGTGTTTGCTGCATGAAATTTGATCTCAATAAATTATGCTTACATGTTCACAATTACTTTTATTTGAGTCATTGTTCTGTTTTAAACTGTACACAGTCAATAAATCATATTATTTTACCATTATTATTACTTCCTACTCCGCCCACACACACTCATGGCAATCACAAATAGGACCAGCTCTGCCAATCACGTTTAGGGTCAACTACGCCCACACCAAGGGTCAACCACACCAAGACCTCCGTCAATCACGATTAGGGCCATCTCTGTCCACTGAACAACATGTACTGCAAAAGACTTGGTTACTTTGCTGGCTCTGAATTTATTTTTTGCTCTAAATGGTGAAACTTTTTTGTGCCTTTCCACCTTTGGCAAAAGCAATTTAGTTTCACATTTCACAATATATCCTTCAAAATATTCTCTTCTCGTAACCAAGCCTTCTGTTGTAATAGCTTTTATTTTTGAGTACTGCATTGTCAAAACCAAATTTGACTCTTACTACCAAATATGTTGTTGTCTGTGCTWGGGAATGGAAATTATTTTGTTATGGCAAGATGATTTTATCAAGCAAAAAGTTACATTGGTATTATGAATGATAAAACTTACACACTGGCAGTATTTGTTAGTACTTTAAAGCTGGATGTAAACAATCAATCAAAACATTGTTTACTTTTTACTGTAGCAAGGTTTGATCTTGAGTTGACTTTGAAGTCAGAAAATGAATTAAAGTTTTTGCCATTCTCCAACCTTCTCTTGGCAATAACAAGCCTCTGACAGCACACAAATCTTTGACATGCCCCACTCATTGCCTGGCCCAATTTTATAGATAGTCTTAAGACTTTAATCCGGATCGAGTGACAGACTCATCCTCAGTCAATAGGGTAAAGAGAATCTCATGCACGATGTCCAAAGGCTGGTTAAAACGTACTGTGTGTGCTTTGAATACTAATTTGCAGCTCACCTCAGGTGAAGGGTACTGAAGGTAGATTGATGCATCTTTTGTGACTACCCCCCCCCCCACACACACACATACACCCTTGAATGTATGGTAAAAACATTTAAAGAATGGCCACCTAATGGTACAAATCCTGCCTAAAGCTAGAGACTGCTGCTTTTACTTTTTTCACACAAATGATTTCTTGCTGAACTAAATTAACTTGCTGTCTAAAACTTTGTTCTCTCCAGCATCTTAACTTATTTCCACACAGCTGTCTGGTCTGAATACAATGACTTGTGTATGTACTCTGTGTTTAATGCTTGTGGTATCTCCATCCTGTCAGCGGTGATCCATGCATAGTCACATTTCAGAGCTTTAAACAGGAGTGTGCGAGAGGATGTGCTGGTTAAAGCTATGTGCCCTGCAGGTCCCAATCTGTCTTTGTTAGACCTGCTGCGTGTCCTATCGCACCTGCCTTGGCTAAGACTGATTACCACCATCTTCAGCAGCATAAGCAGCCACAGCTAATATAACAATTCGCATGCACTTTGTAAATGTCACAAGCAGCACATTAATTCTGTCTCTTGTGTGTGGGGACACCTCCCCCATGACAAAATATGCTGAAAGTGAGAAAACTGAAGCACGTTTGAGATGTTTTATACATTTAGTGTTGAATAAAAAAGTGGTAAATGCACAAAATAAATTTATTTAAGTAGTGCACATTAATTAAAGCTTGTAGGTCTTATTGTTCCCCATGTTTGAAGCAAAGACAGCTAAATAGATAAATAAAAAAGTTAAAACAATGACTCAAATGTACAGATGAAAGCTAAACCGTCAAACCACTCCTCGTCTCTCATATCATCACTTTCCTAAAATAATGGCCTGTATCACATTTTTAAAGAAAATTTTCAGGAAACAAAACTTAACCAAAAAGGACTTTTGAGAATCCTGATTGACTTGAAAAATATGACGCAAGTCATTATTTTATTACTGTACATACTAATTTTATTACTTTACTGTCTCAAGTTAAACCAATGTTTAATTACTTTATTTTTCATTATTGTGTCGATATGTAGTGTTGAAAACAAAACATCTCCTCAGCTTCACAAAAGCATCTACAAAAATCACAACAGCGTTCTAGCATCAGCTGCATAATAGTGGGTGTTGAATATCTTTTAACTGTTTGAAAAAAAATTGGAACTGAAATTGAATTATAACACTGAAAGAGAAACTAGTAAAAATGAAACAAAATACAGTTTTAGAACAAATTAATTCAGATTCAAACTTCAATTCAGTTTCAGTTTAGTGAAATTCATTTTCAAACCAATGCATRGATTAARTCTGAGAAACTCAAATTCAATTTCTGCTRGCACAAGTTTAACATATAAAAAAGTGGATTTCACATGACATGCCCCCTTTAGAACACATCCTTTATATTCTCATRTGTTTTAGTGCTAAAAAATCAGATTGCTGTCAGTGCACAGCTTTAGTATTTTTAATTTAAAAAGAAAGACTGTGGAAAGATCAAGAGAAAGTAATTTTCATTCACTCCTGCATTACCCAATTTTGTATGTGTCGTATGTATGAGTGTAAGAGATTTTCTTGGAGGAAGTTTGGTGAAGATGTTAAAAGGCCAAGTGCCTCTTCTAAGCTTTACAAGTTTCTCAGAAAGGATCCAGTCAACCATCAATCCTTCATTATTCCACCAGAAGGATTGCCAATCACACAGAAAAATGTGCTTCAGCATTTTCTCCAGGTACAGTGCACACGCCCACAGTTGCGTCGCCGTCGACCCCATCCATGCACATTTCACTGGTTATGTAGAATACTGCCATGCCACMTGTCTTTTTTGATAATATGCACTGACACAATCTGTAGCTTAATATGTACTATGCTTATTTTAAGCAGTTTTATGCACATCCAAGAGCTTTTAAAGTGGTTATACAAAATATATTCACATTTCAGTTAGACTACACCACTGGTCTAATGTACACAGAAAAAGGGTGTAATTTTCAGTAATCTGCCATGCAAAATACACAGGAGATGATACCTGTGTGTGTTTGCTTGTTACCAAATTTGGACCATTAAATGTACATTTACAATTGTTACGGGTCCGGT
>NW_013952543.1:1231627-1235869 GCF_001266775.1 Austrofundulus limnaeus
ATACATCTTTGCTTTAATTTTAATATAAGAACTAAATTCTTCTTGTTTGTCAGCTGCATCTCCACCTTCTGGTTTTACCATAAAAAATGGAGGCCATTACCCATCAGGCACTGTGATGAAGATTCCCATTCTCTATTTTATCAAATTTCACCTCTAAACAAGACATGAATGCTTATTATARGTCTATGAAGCATTTTGAGTTGTGTTGACGTACGTGTGTCACATTACAGATTAAGGTTTGTTTTGACATGTGTTAAAGTTATTTTCTATAAAACTTCTCCATGACAGAAATATCTATTGCAGGGGAATAAAGACAGGAGCTGAAACCTAGAGTTGAATGTTTTGTAAATAAATCTCAAATGTATTGGTACGCTATCCCCTTTTAATAATTTTTGTATTTGTAAGATAGTTATGCCCTCTACAATGTATGATCAACAATTTAACAACTTTGTTGCTWTATTTAGCRASTTTTCAGACTCCTCTAGKGACTGTTTTTCAGAAAAGCAACTAGTGAAAATCTAGCAAGACTTTCTGGTGTTATTGAGACTTTTAGAGACTKACATGAACACAGCACTCCGATGAGTAGCAAAGCACGACCTGACAGGCAACTCAGTCCTCACGCAGCACCCCTCCCTACTGCAGTCAGATATTCAACTCCTCCTGACCCTAAATAAAACATGAATGAATTAATGAATTGCACTCGTCAGTGTGAAGCTGCTGCTGACTGATCCATGGTGGGTGTAAATATAAACATTTCTGTATAACTAAAATACTTTCCTGGCCACTTCATTAGGTTCACCTTGCTAGTACCAGGTTGGACCCCTTTTGCCATCAGAACAGCCTTAATCCTTCATGGCATAGATTCAACAAGGTACTGGAAACATTCCTCAGACAGTCTGGTCCATATTGACATGATGGCATCACACAGTTGCTGCAGATTTGTCGGCTGCACATCCATGATATGAATCTCCCGTTCCATCACATCCCAAAAGGTGCTCTATTGATGAGATCTGGTGACTGTGGAGTCATTCCAGTACAGTGAACTTGTGTTCAAGAAACCAGTCTGAGATGATTCACTTTATGACATGGCGTGTTATCCTGCTGGAAGTAGCCATCAGAAGATGGTACACTGTGGTCTTAAAGGGATGGACATGGTCAGCAACAATACTCAGGTAGGCTGTGCTGTTGACACAGTGTTCAGTTGGTACTAATGGGCCCAAAGTGTGTCAGGAAAATATCCCCCAAATCACTGCACAACCACCAGCCTGAACCGTTGATACAAGGCAGGATGGATCCATGCTTTCATGTTGTTGAAGCCAAATTCTGACTCTTCCATCCAAATGTCGCAGCAGAAACCAGACCAGCCAACATTTTTCCAATCTTCTATTGTCCAGTTTTGGTGAGCCTGTGTGAATTGTAGCCTCAGTTTCCTGTTCTTAGTTAAGTGGCACCCAGTGTGGTCTTCTGCTGCTGTAGCCCATCCGCCTCAAGGTTTGATGTGTTGTGATCAGAGATGCTCTTCTGCAAACCTCAGTTGAGTTATTGTTGCCATTCTATCAGCTCCAACCAGTCTGGCCATTCTCCTCTGACCTCTGACATCAACAAGGCATTTGCTCCCTCAGAACTGCCGCTCACTGGATATTTTCTCTTTTTCGGACCATTCTCTGTAAACCCTAGAGTTGGTTGTGCGTGAAAATAGATCAGCAGTTTGTGAAATACTCAGACCAGCCCGTCTGGCACCAACAACCATGCCACGTTCAAAGTCACTTCAATCACATTTCTTCTCCATTCTGATGCTCAATTTGAACTGCAGCAGATCGTCTTGGCCGTGTCTACATGCCTAAATGCATTGAGTTGCTGCCATGTGATTGGCTGATTCCACATTTGTGTTAATGAGCAGATGGACAGGTGTACCTAATAAAGTGGCCGGTAAGTGCAAATTACTGCAATAAAATAACTTTGAGTGTCTTTTCTTGCTGGCCACAACCAAAATAAAAAGAAGTGTAGAACTGTGACAGTAAATAAAGGTTAAAAGAACAAGGAATTACTCCAGAATGCAAACTGGGTATGTACAATAACTTTCCTCAAAATATGATCATGGGCTAGACGTAAATATGTAAAATTTTGTCAGTATAGCTTTCGCGTCTGTTTTTTTCTTCTGTCATTTAGCTCTTTATCATCAGCAGAACTACAAAGTTTGTCTAGTGCTGTTAAGTAATCTTGGATAACACTCTTACATTTTGGTAAGCAGATGTTTTTACATTTCCACTTTGTGTTCTGTTCTACCTTTACATTGAGAAAATAACGTGAGTTCTAATAAATATGGCGACATCCGTCTGAAGAGAAGTTTGAGTTCTTTGCTTATTATCTATCCACACGAGGAGAGCTGTGAACTCCAGCCATCCCGTAACAAGTGCTTTGGAGTTAGTTCAGCTAATGTGCCCACCACTGTTCACAATCCATACTCTGAGTACTATACAGTACATTGCACAAGTTGTCTCAATATCAGGTGAGATTGCACAATGTTTTCAAGATTTCACTAAAACAGTGAACGTAAYATGATCTTAGTTTAAAATTCAGACTTGAAAGGGACCTGGGAATATGAATATATCCAAGGAAACCTAATCCTTTTATTTATGTATTGCATTTCTGTCAACCCATTGCCCTAAATATCATTCCAAGGCATTAACCAAAAACAAACTAAAAGTGGCAGTTTATTTTATTTAGTAATGTCTTTGTATAAATGACATGTCTAAGTCTGGTATTCATTGTTCCAGAAGATGAGCCACTGCATGAATCTGTTTCATTTGACTGAATCTTATGCCACCTGGCCCTCATTGTTTAAACATGAAGCACCTCTGTATTGACTTCTTGTTAACTTTATCAGGATGCCAATAGCCATTATGGCTTTGCTTGTCTTGATTATCCTTTGAGCTTTAAAATCAATTAGGCATAATCCAATCTCTTTCTGCAGGTCAAAAGTTCGTACAATCTGATGATTCTCCGTAWAGTGTCCAGTGTCATGTTAAAGGAACCTTTCATGCAATCCTTTCCTTTTAGAGATCTATGGATATCACATTTTCTGCATAGCCTAACTGGCAAAATAAGAAATAGCCTAATTTATTTATTCACTTAGAAAATRTAAGTCAGGCAGTACTAATCACAAGGCTAATTTGGTCAAATGCAGTTGTAAGAAGGTAGTAGACAAAATGACAGCACAGAAGAACCAACATGAGCCAACCAATATATTTATTCACTGCAYGACTTTCAGGTTAAAAGTGCATGACGTTATATGTGAATCTCCATATCCAAGGACAGAAACAATCCAGATCCTCAATTCATACACAGCATCAGTGTCAACATCTTCGGGTTATTACTCCATAAGCTCTGAGACTTGACTCCATCTGCCCTTCCCCGTTTACATGATCAAATACAGAGAAGATAAACAGTGCACAGAAACAGAACAGTGAAGTAGTAATAATCCCTTTATTTCCCCCAGCAAATCCAATTTTAACAGCATATTGTGTCTGTGCAGGTGCTCATCCTTGACTGMATTTGATGGAAACCTTCAATAAGTGTAGGCATGCATGCCTGAGATAATGCAAAGTGACATTGTGATGAGGCGTTGTCTTTTACATGTGTGTCATATAATTTGCCGACTCATTACGTGGTCAGAAATCACGGTGTTGAAAAAGAAAAAAATATATAAGATCATGTAAATTATTAACGCTAAAGATAAAGAGTATAAAAATTGCAAAGTCAAAACTAATGAAAGTCACCTATTTAAGTAATCATCAGACTATAGCTTTTAGCTTGTGGGTGCATGGTTGGGGGTAAAAACCTGTAGGTTGCTGAAGAATTGTCCCTGCTATAGTCCTGGCCTAGGACCTCTGTGTCTCTGGATCAGAGTACACTAATTTGATTTCACGGCATGCTGTTGAAGATGCATTAATCTCTCCCAGACCATTGCGTGCCCCTGAGCAGCTGGAGATTGTAGGAGAGTGAGACACAGTGAGGGAAGAGGGGTCGCTGCGACGTGCCTCCCATGCTAACAACGCTTCCCTGCCAACAGAAGCGCATCCCTTCAGGCAGGCTGTGTAAACAGTGCACACCATCTCTAAATAACATTCACACCCTCAGAGATTTCCTGGGCTCTCAGTCCCTCTCCAAACCTACAACCCCTGGCTAAATAACATCTCCATGCTTGGAAAACGGTCATTCAGCAATTTTAGTTTGCAAAAA
>NW_013952543.1:1236355-1237743 GCF_001266775.1 Austrofundulus limnaeus
ACTCCTATCTTATCCCTGATTGGTGGAACTGGTGGTGTTACAACTCTCCCGATGTTACAACCATACCCGGTCTCCCCTACCTTAAATGTATTATAATCAGTAGCTTTATTTCATTTAGCATGGGTAAAATTAGAATTGTGAAGAATTTTCATTCAACAAAAATCTAAAGTCTATATGTCTTTGTTTGAGCAGTTTCATTATCTAGATCTACAGTAAATCTATTGTACTTAGTGCTTCTAGGTGCTCTTATGCTGCCCTGTTTCTAGCTCTTCACTTTATTCAGTTGTTTCTCATTTTTAATTATCTCACATGTGGTCAACCTGTCACCACCTCCAGTATATGTATACTTCTTGGGTTTTCTACAGTTTTTGAGTACTCAGAATCTTTGTATTTTGCCACGTTACCAGCATCGTTTTTCTTAATTTAGTTGTTCAAGAGTCTTGTCTAGTTCTTAAAACTGCCTCCAGCATGCCTGATTTTGAGTTAATCAACAATTACTTAGCCACTGTGACATTGATGACAAATTGTCAAGAAATAAACTGAAATCCATTTGCCATAAATATAGAAACTTCACAGAAAAACATGGGTCATGCACTTGTGATACAAAGTTGGATTTCTCTTTTGCAAAATCTTTTACTGCTCTGTGACTACAACATTTAGGGACCTCACAGTTTGATGCAATTACAAATCAGAGCTTCAGTGCACTTATAAAATGATTATGGAAGCATCTTAATACATTCATAATTACAGATCATACCAAATCCTCAGCATTAAATCTCTCACCTAAAAGAAACATGTTTTTTATATATTAACTGATCACAGGCCTCCTGGCACTTAACAGCATACACRAYATTRCACAGTTTGTGCTGGGAGACCAGATCTTTGGGATGAACCAGTCTTTATTGTAATGTGTTTTGAGATTTGAAAGCCACTGGGAYGTCATGTTTAGAGAATAAACGTCTCAGTTTCTCTGAAACTCCCAAAATGTACAGAATGGCAACAGGGTCTGGGTTTAGGGTCTTCCTGTTCACCTGGTGGCTGGCTGGAGTCCTGTTTGGGTTTCTTGTCTGCTTTCAGGAAAACCCAGTTAGGATAAACACACTGCTCCAGGGCCTGTCATGTGTGTGATTYCTCCTTCTCCCTRGCTCCTGGGTTTGTGGGGACACTGTCTTATCTGTGATAGAGAATCCTGATATCTCATAACGTGTTCCAGTGGGTGATGTGAGTCAAACCGCAAATACTGGTCTGTGTAGGTGGGTTTTTGATCCATGTCAGTTTGCAACTGATGTCAAAGCTCTCAGTGCCAGTGGTCAGTCTTTWAGGAATGAAGACGTTTTCGTCTTTGATAGAGAGGAACATGTGTCTGAGAGAGGAGTAAGGGAAAATAC
>NW_013952543.1:1237971-1241032 GCF_001266775.1 Austrofundulus limnaeus
GTATGCAACAATTTCACTATAAACATAATGTACACTGCTCAAAAAAATAAAGGGAACACTCAAACAACGCACGCTAACTCCAAGTAAATCAAACTTTTGTGAAGCACATACAACTCTGTACAGAACAAAGTACTTAATGTGAATATTTTATTGATTAAGATCGGGAGTTAGCGTGCGTTGTTTAAGTGTTCCCTTTATTTTTTTGAGCAGTGTATAAAATAGTGTCCACCTGGATGTAACTAAGGTCTATGATGTGGGGTTGCTGCAGTTGGTCAGGTTCAGGTTCAGCAACAGTTTGTGCTCAAAGAATGAGGTCAGCTGACCTGAATATACTGAATGACCAGGTTATTATTCCATCAATGGATTGTTTCTTCCCTGATGGCACGGCCATATTCCAAGATGACAATGTCAGGATTCATGGGGCTGGAACTGTGAAAGAGTGGTTCAGGGAGCATGAGACATCATTTTCACACATGGGTTTTCTCCACAGAGTCCATTGAGAACCTTTGAAATGTGCTGGAGAAGGCTTTGTGGAGTGGTCAGACTCTACCATCATCAATGCAAAATCTTTGTGAAAAATATRTACAACACTGGATGGAAATGAATCTTGTGACATTGCAGAAGCTTCACCAAACTATGCCAAAGCGAATGCGTGCTAATCAAAGCTAAAGGAGGTCCAACACAATATTAGTGTGTGACCTTTTTTTTGGTGGCAACATTTTTTCGGGCCAGGCAGTTTATATATCAAAAACAGATGAAGATAAGAGGGATGCGATTATTGGGACCACCACAGGCTGTTATTTTGCAGTTAACCCCTTATCATTTTGTGGTCCATTGACCTACCCAATGATCACCTCACTCTGGGGTGCAGCATAGATCTGCCAGCTGCTGTCTTGTCTTGTTCCATTGATCAGTTTGAACACACAGTGGTGAGCACATAAAAGCCACAACCAATGCAGGATCCAAACACTCCCTTCAAAGAAAAAAAAATGAAGGCATGAGCATATGAAAATACTCTTCACAGGGGTCTGTAAAAGAGGTAATTTCCATCAGCCCCGTGTTTATTTCCTATGTGAGGAAAAACAAACCACTTCTCTGATGTCCCTGCACACAGAGAGCAGCAGCAACTCTACTTCATCTGAAGTTTACAGAGAGAGTAGAACAGATTGGGCAGAATTAAATTACAGAGGAGGCAGATTTTTTTGTAAAACTCTTTATTTGGTTTACACCCCTCGGGTATGTAATCATAGCCACAGCAAATCAGCACACTAGCTTATTAGCATATTTATGTTTAGAGTTATTTGCTCGCATAAAACTTTGTGGCTGTCCTTGATAAGCATTTTTAACCAGTCATTTGATTATAGCGGTGTGGTATATTGTSCATAGAGGAAATGAGACACCAAGGAAGTAGCAGAAGCAGTGCATTGTTATTATTAGGAAGACATGTTATATAAGGCACATTGACATTAAATATGATGTTTGCATAGTAGGAAAAGATTTGTGTATTTCATTAAATTAAATCACAAACTGGATCCTGGGTGTTCTTTTCAATAAAAAAGGGATTTTATGATACGTGTTACTGACTTACTGACTTTTCTTTATGACTCTGCTGTTGCAGGTGGTTGTCAAGCCTAAAACAAAAGAAAATCCCTTTCAAACTAAATTAGTTAGTCCCTTCACACAACAGACATTTTATTTTTCCAAATGGGAATCATGGTATYATGGGTTAAGGAAAGGTACTGAGACATATTCATTAAGGAGGGGGTCCCTATTAGCATGTAATGAGCTGCACWTTCGCTGTAAATAAATGAATTAATCTGGTGTATTGTCCTTGAGATTTATTCAGCTAGTGCCCTCACAGGAGAGCAGAAGTTAATTAAGATCATTGAGAGGGACGTGGTTCTGTCTGGAGCCACTCATAAAGAAATGTGCTTGAGTGGAGTTGCAGACCTTGGCTTTTCTCCAGTTTGTCCAAGAAACATTTTCTTTCTGCCTTTGTAAATAGACAAAATTGAATTAATAATCAGCAAGTGTATAATACAGCAAAAAAGTTAATTTAAGTGCATAAAAAACAACCAGAAAACCCATAAAAGCACAGAAGTGTATTAGTTCAGTGTTTAGTTTTTAGGATATTATCTGAATAATTTCACCTTAAAGGTACCATATGATCATGTTATGTGTTTGGAGTAACTTTTATGTCTTTTGATGATGATGATGATGATGCTGATGCCTTTATTATCATTGTACGGAGCACAATGAAATTACATTAAAAACACCCATTCAAGAAGACACACATGACAAAAAACATAGGGGAACAGGTGATCAGGCCATGCAGCAACCAGCAGGGGTCGTGCTACCTTTAAAAAGAAAACAAAATGAATAAATAAATAAAGTAAATAAAAAATAACACAGAAGGTTAGATGAGGGGAAAAAAATAAAACATCATATTATATCAACAAAAGGTGACACACTATGGTGCTTATAGAAAAAACCTCTACAAGCAAGAGCATATTTATTAGCCAGAGGAGTAAGTGAGTTTATGGGGTGTGTATCTGAAGCCATGAATGTTGTATACACTTGTGTGAAYATCTGAAGAATGAGTCTGAAGAATTCAGTCCCAAAAAGATACTGTAAACCCSCTATAGTTCAGCCATTGTTCAGAATATTGGTGTTGGATTGTTCATTCTGCGCAGCTTCAGGTTGTCCTTCAAGTGATCAGATTAGACGGGAGTGAGAGGGGGTAGAGGTGGGTGGGTGGTGGGGCACGTCGACGTAAACACCTGGAGGAATACAGACAATAACAAGTTTTCATCTGCCCTCATGTCCGCTGGTACATCCAATGTGGCGAATCCAATTAGACAAATAATGTGGGCAACCCCGCTGAGCCGAGCTATCAGCTTCTCCAAGACCAATTCCATYTGGCCAGCAAAGTCCAGGAACCACAGCCGGCCCGCGACCCAGAGCAGAACCGCTTGAAGACGAATTCTAGCTCGTACAAGGCAAAAGTCTGAGTGCTGAAAGAACGGCAATCCTTCATATTGGTCAGGCAGCTAGGAAATGA
>NW_013952543.1:1244202-1248945 GCF_001266775.1 Austrofundulus limnaeus
ATATATATATGAGCAAAAAAATCTAATCTAAAACCTGAAGTGAACATAAGCCTTACATTAATTTCCTTACTTCCTGATTCACCTCACCCCTCCCCTGAATACTTCTGGCACCTCCTAGGGGAGGTGTGCCCCACAGTTTGAAAACCCTTGTTTTACGGTCTTGTGTTCTGTTTTTATCATGAAGAAAGCTGAAAAAATATAAGGATTTTGATGTGATTTTCAGAGAGAGATTACAAGACTGTCCAAACTGTGTTATACTTTAACAGCTGTCAGTTTTTGAATAACTTGTTAAACTGTGAAATAATAACTCTGTAATTCCTAAAAAATAAAAAAATAAAGGTTCCAAGCTATCCTCATATAAAGCTGAAAGTGTAACATTCAGCCTTTTATAACATGCGCAGGAGTTTTTCAGTACTTCTGTGACAATCTCCCATAGTACATTACTGTAATAAATGGCTTTGTTTACACTTAGAACCTTTAGCTTCTCTACAGTTTTTCATCCACTCCACCTTATTACTGTTATGTGCAATGAGTTTATCAAGGCAATTTTCCTCCACCTAACTAGACCAAGTGGGATTATGTTCATTGAAAGCATATGACTGGGACACATCACCATCACTCCTCTATGGATTACTGTCATGATTTGGTGCTCCAATATAATTACCACATATGAATAATGTTGTGTAATATTCTTAAACAATGCAAAACTCAAATTGGCCCCTGAAGGAAACCTAAACATTTAAACTGAGAAAGTATTTGACAAAGAGGTACAGGTTCCACATTGTTTTGACTTTCAAATTCTAGCTTCCTTTACTTGTAGTTCTTGACAACGTATATGTTGTACTGTGTGGGCAATTAAATGTCAAAATTGTAAATTACAAAGAAAGTGATCAGTATCACGATGTCTAATGTTTTAATATTTAGGTTTATGGTGTAAATTTTTTTAATTTGAACTTTTATAATTTTTCTTTTCCAAATCATTAGGACTGGATTTTGTGTAATGCATTTAACCCTTTCGTGCATATAGGTCACTACAGAGTACAGCTGTTTAAAAGTGTTTTTTTCTATATAAATTCCTGCAATTTTGGGCAGTGTTGCATGTAATTCACACTAGTGGAAGCTATTACATCATCCCATACAAAAAAAAATCCTATTGGCTGGTCATTGCAATGGGAAAAAATAGTCAGTGAAACCAAGATGGCTGACAGATGGGGAGAACAACCAAACACCTTGGCTATTTCAGTTTCTACCTTCCATAAAAAGATACCATTGCTGGTAAAAAAAAAAAAANAACGATGCTAAAGTAAAATAACAATCAAAACTAAAGGTGCAGCATTCTTAAGTTTTTAATACTGTTGTCTATTTGGCTGTGCAGACGTCTCCAGGCCTAATAAAATGTGTGCCACCAGCTGTTTCTGTACATTTCAATATATTTGAATCATTTTAATGTTTCTCCATTATAAATATCTGTCAATGTTGCTGTTGGCTACAGTCCTCTAGCAGCTATTTCTGTGGCTTAACAGTGAGTGACTGAAATTTTGCATATATTTATTCTATATKTGTGCTGTAAGAGGCACAGCAGTGACTGAAGGGAAGCCCTTGGTGATGACAGTTCCAGCCTTGATATTAATGGAAGCTCACATAATTGTGCATGCCATTAAGGAAGTACAGATGCTATCAGGGAGTGCACACATCGTTATTTCTCAGTGTAACAGCTCATTAATATTTGTAGGGTTTTTTTTTTCCTAATTTTTTTTCCTCTCAGCCTCCCTCCCACACTGTGAGAATGAGGAGATTGGATGCTGTGCAGGACAGAATATGACAGAAAGATGAATCTTTCTGACTCCAGGCATGTGTTTCCTGTTCAGAATTCAAATTAAAGACACGCCTTGATGACAGCTTCGACAGCACACCCACAAGACAAAATGAAACATTTCTGAAGATCAYAACACAGATTTAAACATCTTTGTCATTATTTCCTAAGCATTCCTTTAGATCTTGAAGGCCAGAAAGCTGAGGGAAAGTGATCTATTGTATTTTAAACTGTTTGGCAGAAACCACTGTATTCCTCTGTAACCTTCCCATATGCAGTTCTTGCTAAATTTGTTTTGACCTGACATTGCCACATTTTAGACCTCAAGTTGTCCGGGATGTCTGTTACCCTGTTTTTTTATCAGTGTACACAGTACACAAGCATTTAAGCTATAACTGCATAATAGAGTACATTAACGTAAAGCAGAGATTTATTCTACCCTACATTCACATTCAACAAATTTATTTTCCTGACTTACATGGAATAGACACTAAAATTTAATTATGGCTGCTAACTGAAACACCAGTATTATTAGTCAGATTTTTTTTCTTTTATTCACAACTCCCACAGCTATATGACAAGTCCAATACAAAAAAAATCTAAATGTACAGTTCAATTGCAAAAAAAAATGTGCTGAGTTTTAGTAATAGTACATCATAAAGTGCAAACAATATTTGCATTTAACTATAGAAAATCATGTATAAACTTTAGAACTATWTGCAAAAGACTGAAATCCCAACCCTCTATGGAGCACAACAGCTGAGGCATACTTAATCGTAATAACGTCATTCATTCAAGTGACTGAAATGAGTTTCCTACATTGGGTTTCTGGGCTCAGACATTGAGATAAGGTGAGGAGCTCCATCATTCAGGGTGGAGCTCAKAGTAGAGCTGCTGCTCCTCCTCCACACTGAAAGGAGTCAGCTGAAGTGGTTTGGACATCTGATTAGGACTCCAGAGAAAACCCAGAACTCTCTGAAGAGATTGTGTATCCTCTCTGCACTAATAACACCTTAAGATGCTCCAGAAGAAGCTGAAGAGTGTCACTGCGGTAAAGAATGTACGAGTTTTCCCCTTGTAATATTTGCAAACCAGAGAAAGGCAGGAGAGTTTAAATGAATGCCCCTCCTACTGTTTTATCTGGGGGCCCGCTGCTACTCAGCCCCCCGGTGGGGTGTGCGGCTGGCCGTCGGCGTGCTGGGGGTTCCCGGGGTCTGGGGCTGGGNACATTATACATGCTATAATGCTATAAGAGAGATTGCTATGCTCAGTTCGGAGACAACAGTTCAGAGACTTGACAAGAACACATTCTGATAAAAACAGTTACAGTCAAGATTCTATCTTCAGTTCAGAGTAGAGCTGCACGATATCAGAAAAACCTGTGATGAGTGATAACAGTGCTTAATACTGCAATGACAATATGATTTGCAATAAATGAACAAATACATGTAGTGTTGATGTTTTCTGCTCTGGGTTCTGAGCAAAAAAAAAACAAAGAAACAAAACTAATCATTCTCATTCTAGTATGAATTTTTAAAAATACGAAGAGTAATTTAAGGGCTCCATTTGATTGGTGAAATACTTCAAGCTTCTAAGTGACAAAACTCATAAATGCAAACAGTTTATGCATTTGTTGCAATATGCATATTGCACAAGCCGTTATTGCGATGACGGTACATTTTCATTATATTGTATAGCCCTAGTTCAGACTGTGACTTGGGTCACACTGTCCTCCTAGGTTAAGAGAGAATTTATCTTTATTTTTAACCTTGTTTTACATCCCTAAAGATGAATCAAAACATCTAGTGAAAACATAATTTTATGTTTATGTTAACTTTTACATTTAGCAATAGAGCTCAAATAGAGAGGACCACAGAGGAGTGGAGGAACCACCATTCCAACAGAATACCATATTACAACTGTATTATAACTAAATTACAAGTATACCTATATAATTACCATGTTATTACATTTATGTTTTTTTACTGTACAAAACACACGAAGTACACTTGAGTGTACAGATAATTATTTCTTTAAAAAATAAAGATAGAAAAAATTATTTTCAAACCTTGTTTTACATCCCTAAGGATGTATAAAAACACTTAGTGAAGAAATCCTGACTGAGTTTATCATAATTCTTGCACGAAAAGGTTAAAAGCCTGTTGTTTTCTGTCAGGAATAAAAACCTGAGGATCATGAGATGATACCTTCACTGCTGTCGGAGCTTCCAACAACATGAATATTTTTAATGAATACGACTACTATATTTTACAACATATATATTTGCTTTAGYTATTTAAATGAGTACAAAAGTAACAGATGAGAGTCACTTAAAACACAGAATTATGCAGTGTTGTTTGACCGGACAGGTCATGTGGAAAAGTAGCTATGCAAGTATTTCCCACCGCACCTGAATGCATCATCAGCCTCTTTTTGCGGCTGCGCGTTGAGACGARCAGCTCCAGCGTCTCGTGGAAAGTTTGTGTGTTTATGACTGAACGGAGGTACTGGTCGAGGATGGGTCATTTCTCAGAGGACTGACTGTAGCGGATTTGTGTCTGATAAGAAGAAAACAGGACTAAAGGACCCGACTACGGCCTTCGGACCACCGGACTGTCCTGCCGCGGCTCTGGGGCTAGTTTGTCCCGAAACTGAATGGAGTTTCTGGTGTGTTGGAGTCGTAGTCCGGCCTAACCACAGCCAGTAAAGCTGCTCTACATGGCTCCAGAGTGAGAGGGAACAGATTCAGGTCTGGATGATTGTCGCTCACCGCCAACATGTCGGATCAAAGCTACTACTGGACCGTCCTGCCGAGCTACAAAACCAGCTTTGTCCCTGGAGCCATGATGAAACGATCCAAAGGGTAACAAACATGTTTATATTAGCTTACAGATGTGTGTGTGTGTGTGTGTGTGTGTGTGTGTGTGTGT
>NW_013952543.1:1248955-1250241 GCF_001266775.1 Austrofundulus limnaeus
ACATCTCACTGAGTTTTTCTTCAGGATATCCCCCTCAGACTGATGGTCAGATGGAGAGAGCCAATCAAGAACTGGAGACCCGCCCAAGGATCCCGTGTGGCAACGACACCACCAAGTGGGCTATGAATCTCTCCCTGGTCAAACATGCACTCAACTGCCTGCCAAAAAGTTCCACAAGGTTGTCACCTTTCTATGTGGTCTACGGATTCCAGCTGCTRGTGTTTTCTGCCCACGAACAAGCAGCCTAGGTTCCCTCAGCCCATCAAGCAGCCCTTCAGTGTCAGAGAGTTTGGAGAGYCGCCAAGAAGGAACTGGTAAAATCTACCATAGTGGCCTCCTTGAACTACCAACAGGAGAAGGATTCCTGCTCCCCAGTACCAGGTTGGTGATTGAGTATGGCTCTCCACAAAGGATTTACCRCTGAGGGTAGACTGCCGTAAGCTGGCTCCTCGTTTCGGGGGCCCCTTCCCTATCTCCAAGGTGATCAACCCGGCGGCTGTCAGACTCAGACTCCCAGGCTCCATGCGTGTTCATCCCACGCTTCATGTGTCCGGGTCAAGCATGTCCAACTGTCCAGATTTTTGCCCTCCTCCCACCCGACTTATCGATGGTGGCCTGGCGTACACGGTTCACCGCATCCTCAAGTCCCGTCATTGTGGTCGTGGCATCCAGTACCTCATCGACTGGGAGGGATACGGTCCTTAGGAGAGATCATGGGTACCAGCTTGTCATGTCCTTGATAAAGCCCTCATCAGAGACTTCCATAGAAGCAACCCCAGTCAGCCAGCTCCAGCTAGAGGTCCGTCAGGAGCCGTACATTGAGGGGGGGTTCTGTTATGATTCTGTCCCTGTCTGCCCAGATCTTGTCTCAGTTTAATCATATTATTTTATTTCTTGTTCCAGTTCATCCTCATAGTCTTGTTCCCAGCCTTTCAGCTCACATCCAGCTCCTGCTCATTGCTCTCGCCCCTCCCGTCATAGAAACTCTAATCAAGCTCATTTCACTCACCTGTTTCCAGCAGTATATAACCCAGTCTCACTCTCCAGTTTACTGCCAGATTATCATCAGCCTCGCCTATGATCTTCCAGCATTCTTGTCCCTTGTCTTGCTCTTGCCTCATGTCCCCGACCTTGCTCATGTCTCCTGGTTTAMCGTCTCCTGCCTCAGCCCCTGTCAGATCCTGCCTGTCATCTGCTCTCACRGTAACGACCTTTTTTCTGTCTCTTGGATTATTGTCACTCAACTGCTCCCTGAATGGAACCGCGCCACATCGGACCTCCTGGAT
>NW_013952543.1:1250465-1254717 GCF_001266775.1 Austrofundulus limnaeus
ATGCACATTCAGATTCAATCTGAGCAATTCAAATTCAGTTCCTGCTGGCACAAGATTTATCCCATATCACATACCTAAACACAAAAATCCCAAAACATAAATAAACCTAATCATTGAACATAAATGTCTATTAACATAATTAACAAAAACTTAGATCCTGACAGTGGGGGCTGATTTCCATGATATATATTAACCATATCATCATATATTATGGGAAATTCCCTGCAATTTTTTACAGCACACACAGCAGAAAATATTCTTTTTATGTGTGCAGTATTCTTCCAATGATTACCTAGACTGACCTTGTCCTTTTGGGATTATCATAGGAACTGCAATTCCAGTTTAAATGTTTAAATTTTAATATTCTAGAATTTGCTACTCCCTGAGGAGATTACACCACAGGGTCTGCTCCTTGTTGCCACAGTCCCCTGAGACCAAAGCCTTCTCCAAGCATGGGCCACCAAAATTCAAACAGACTAATGAAGGATTAATCTACCTCCTTCTTTTGACATCCAAATCCCAGTTCCACTTCTGTCTTATACTATCATGGTTTCATCCACGCAGAGAGCCTAATCCATTTGTTTGTCCTTGAACACTACATCGGAGAAGTATTTTCTGTCAACAGCACTGAAATCACCCCAGTATTCAGTAATCCAATTAAAATGATTCCTTGTTCTCGTTAGCTTTGCTATCACCAAAGTGGGGTGGGTCATTAAGTATGTAATATAGTCAATGGGAGGTTTGCCACAAAGAGACACAAAACACGTCACCAGAAGACATATTGTGCTTTGCCGTCAATACCCTCTGGACCAGAAGCAGCTTCCAAAGCTAATAACAAAGATACCTCTGGTTCGGCACAAATTATGTTTTGGGAAATCTCACACAAAAATAACTAGTTGTGAAAGATTCTTATTGCTGCATCCACAGTAGCTCCACATAATTTGCAGACAAAGTAACATTTTAAAAGAAAACACCAATTACAGTTTTTAATGGATACTCCATTTGAGAAAGAATTCTCCACACAATCATCCTAAATTTCTTTGTTGGCTTATCCACTTTCATTTCTTCTGTTTCTCTTCCCCTCCTTCTCCATTTTTCTCTTTTCAGAGACTCATTCTGTCTAATTGGAGCTGATGAGACTTGGGACTTCATTACCGGCTTGCTATGAATTAGTGTGTAGTGTAATTGGCCCTCCAGTCTCATAGGAGGTGCCCTGCTCTGACTGGTCCAACTAGAGGAGGCTCTACTAGACCAGATGGGGACTTTTGTACAGCTGAAGTCTATAACTTTCATCTCAGCAGTTGTTTCTTTTTATCCCATGTCAGAAAATCTAACCGATTCTTACTGGATTTGTATGTCAAACCAGTTTTCATAAGATTCATCACCATTGGTCGGTGTTTATAGTTTTACTTGTAAATGATGATGGAAATCTTTCAGTTTCATAATCATGACTTTATTACCATGTCTTAAYGACTTTGAAAATGCTAATTGCGTGCCGAGGTTTATTCCACAATAAGATGTGTGTTCAGGGCAACCAAAGAAAGCACACAACTGATGTATTGCTGGCTTTATGCATGGACCTCCACTCTCTGAAGTGTACTTTTRATAAATCACGTTGTCCCACTAAAGTGATAATTACCCCCAAGMTCACATGCTTAAACATTTAGAAATGTATTTTTTTCCCCTCTTTTACTTGTCACAGCTTTTTCTGMTTCCTTTCACATTCAGATAGATTACCAAATTTAAATGTGATTTAGTCATAGGGAAAAAAATCTTCTAATGGTAATTGCTAATTGAAAAATTAGAAAGTCAATTAGAGGCTAGAGATCTAATTAAAGTGAAATTGAATGGAGATCTTGCTCTGGTTTTAGTTTTTCTCTTCAGTTTATAATCTCCTCAAGCTTTTGATTTGGCTGGTAAGTGAATGCGGCTCTCTTGCTTGTGTGGCTGAAATACAATCAGCTTTTCTAGCAAAGCCATCAGACAGATTGATTTGGATTCAATCACAGTCCCTTCCCTGGCTGTGAGAAGGATGAAAATAATAATGTAAAGTCATTATGTGGATGGGATGTCTCTAAGCAAAGACAGACCAGTGTATGCGCTCRTCCCTTGGGAAACTCACATGGAGTCATTTTCTAATTCAAGTGTAAAGATTACAACAGAGAAGAAGGAGTGGATGTGAGCTGGCATGTTAAAGCAGAGCTTCAATTGTCTTATTTAGGGATATCACAGTTATCCTTTAAGGAATTGATGGTAAAATGAAGGTATCACTTATGACAAACTGTTTTGTGTTCGCAGGCTTGCTGCTCATCAGTTATGTTGTCAGATTTGAAGGGTAGCTGTGCCTGTTTTTAATCTGCTTCATCCTGCTAACATGGTTGCTTTCACTCACATCGTTGTTTTCCCCACAGTTAGTCTGACTCACAGAGCCTTATGGGCAAGACAAGCTAATTATGAATAATAACAACCATTGTTGTTGCAACATTATCTACTGGGACGTCATATTTCAGATGTATGGGAACCCAACAACATCGTTCAGTTTTGACAAACATTTGCATGAAAATGAAAATGGTGACTAACTGTACTAACTGTAATCTATAGCTTTGTTTTTGTTGTACATTTTACCATATGTTCTATGATTTCATGAGTAGTGCTGACTGCAGCTATATTTTTCTCACCCACTCATTTTTTTGCCTTTTGTCGAGGGTTTTAGATATCCATGAAAATGAAAAATCRAGTTGTGTTGACTATGTAAATGGACCAACTGTAAAACACTAATCTAATTCAAATGTGGGACAGAAATAACACTGCTTCATAGCAAATAATTATTTTATTTTATCCGTAGAACTTGTATATTTTTAGCCTGGCCCTTGCCTTCCTAAGCAGTTCCGCTCAATTGTAGTTTCCCTTCACTGCTCCGTCTGGGATTTCTCCCATAGAAAAGGATTTCTTCAGGAGAATTTTCATCCGGGCCAATCAGAGAACAGAAGGAGGAGTTTTGAACGACAACGTCTATTTTCTGCGCAGTGTCTGCTTGAAGAAATTTAGTTATTATAGCTTAGTACTGATATTACAAACATCACCAGAGTATTAGGGTTTGCCGGTCAGCTCAATGAGGGTGAGGCTGTGATGGCGCTCCGTCCAGGTAGGCCTCTCGTGATTAACGCCGAATCGTTGCACGCACGGACGCAGGTGAGCAAAATAGTTTTGCTTTCCAGATTGATAATAAAACGGGACTGTGTGGCGATTGGGGTTACTCCGTTGTGGTCTGTGTGTTGGGGCGTTGAAACAGACTCRCTAATTGTTAGCTTCTGTGTTAGCATTACTATGCTGAAGGAGATTCCAGAGTAGCAATGATAGCTTGTTAGCTTTGCGGTCGTAGACAAAACAAACGCTCTTAGCTAAAACGGACGGTAAAAAACGGGTTTTGAACAGTTTAACATATCGATCTGCTGTGATTTAATGTCATTCAATAATATATTTGTTTAGAGTACTCATCTGAGGCCGTTTTAAGCGCATTTCCGAAATCCTCCAGGTGGGCTTTCTGTCAAAGCCACTCTGTGGAAGGTGGGTAAACCTCCAGGTGAGCTAATCTTTAAGTAGCCACGCTTGTCAAAATCAGGCAGGAACAGACCCAGGGTGCAGGCTCCAAAAGTAGAACAAAAAAGGTTTATTAAAGTAACAAAAAACTGCTGTAGAAACAGCTCAAACTTACAGGATGCACAAGGTTCACACAGGCAGGGGGAACAGAACACAATGAACCGACAAAAGACTGAGACGAGACAGGACTTAAATACACTGACAACTAATTGATGAACTGAAAACACCTGGTGAGAAACACAAGGGTGACAATCAGACAAATGGGGAGCAGCTGACAGAGACACACTGGGGAACATAGAAAAACACTAGGGAAACTAAGGTGAAAACATACAAACCATGACAGTACCCTCCCCTTAACGATCGTCTCCCAACGATCAACAAGGAGAGAGCACGGAACAAGGGGTGATAGGACAAAACAAACTCAAGGACAAAAACACGGAAGTCTCTGGGAAACAGAAAAAAATAATCCCACACCGGGCAATAGTCCAGGAGGACGACCAGGGAACCACCCATTGCGAAACCTTATAGGAGCAGATGCCGAGGCCCAGGAGGAGGTGGAGGCAGATGCCGAGGCCCAGGAGGAGGTGGAGGCAGATGCCGAGGCCCAGGAGGAGGTGGAGGCAGACGAGGAGGCCAGGGAGGAGGCGGGAGC
>NW_013952543.1:1256280-1258082 GCF_001266775.1 Austrofundulus limnaeus
CAGGAGGGCCCACAGGGACAGGCCCAGGAGGACCCACAGAAACAGACCCAGGAGGGCCCACAGGAACAGACCCAGGAGGGCCCACAGGAACAGACCCAGGGTGCAGGCTCCAAAAGTAGAACAAAAAAGGTTTATTAAAGTAACAAAAMACTGCTGTAGAAACAGCTTAAACTTACAGGATGCACAAGGTTCACACAGGCAGGGGGAACAGAACACAATGAACCGACAAAAGACTGAGACGAGACAGGACTTAAATATACTGACAACTAATTGATGAACTGAAAAACACCTGGTGAGAAACACGAGGGTGACAATCAGACTCATGGGGAGCAGCTGACAGAGACACACTGGGGAACATAGAAAATCACTAGGGAAACTAAGGTGAAAACAGACAAACCATGACAGTACCCCCCCTTAACGATCATCTCCCGACGATCAACAAGGAGAGAGCACGGAACAAGGGATGACAGGACAAAACAAACTCAAGGACAAAAACACGGAAGACTCTGAGAAACAGACATTGCAAAACAATGATCCGACAAAAGACAGAGACAAGACAGGGCTTAAATACACAGAAAACTAATGACTGAACACAAAACACCTGAGGAGAAACACAAGGGTGACAATCAAGGTGATGTGGGGCAGCTGGGCTGAGACACACTGGGGAAACATAGAAAACACTAGGAAAACCAAGGAGAATAAATACAGACTATGACAACGCTGTGGTAGGTGTAGGACTAAGTAATTAGGTGGTGGGTCTGAGTGAGCAAATTGTGCGTCACCATAAGGAAAAATCCAATAATTATTAGTCCATGATTACCTGGTGGGGGGCTACGCATGGTAGTAATAAAAAAAAAATAGTAGTTAAATCCTTTCCAGAGGTGGGTTGTGCATGCGTTTTAGGAAAAATCCAGGAATCAAACTCTGTCTTTCCTCTTGTTTCCTGTCTGTGGGAAAATGTGTAGGCTGGTTTGCCATTGAGCAGGTGTTTATTCACATGGCTGTGTCAGGTATTGATTTTAGAGTAAAAGTACTCTTCAGTTAAGAAGTCTGAAAAAAAGTGACTATTAGTTGAACTGTGTAAGTGAATGAAGCAAGTCTGTGTTGATAAGGCTTCCAAATTAAATTCAATTTGTCTGACAAAGCAGCAGCTCTCATTTACAGCCATCTCATTCGGCTCTGTACTTTTCTCCTCTCAGTAGGGTTGTTAGCGCTCGCGATTTCCGGTTAGCTTCTCAGCTTAGCCTCCTTCACAGCAACATACGTCGCAGCCAACAGATTCAGTCGTTATAAACTTCAGTAGAGGCCACGCACGCTCCAGCAAGAATTGCTTCTCTATAGCCAAGAGTCCAGACCCTCGTTCGAAGGAAAGTGAAGGAAAATGGTCTTTTTTTAACCAGGCTAGTATATTTTACTTGGAGAACAATATTCTAATAAAATGTTTGTCTCTCCTAATGGAGTAGAGGGTGAAGGTGTTGAAGACAAGAGGGTGTTTATCCTGGTCAGTGGTGTAGTTTTTTGCAACCAGCTGGCCACAGAGTTTAGATTGTCCGGCATGTCTGAGATGTTCGCCACTCATTTTATGTCCAGTTTTCCATGTCAACATGACTGAATATTCAACCCATTCTCACTCCCAAGTCGTCACATATTGACGCTTTTCCAAGGTTCCCAGTACGTCCGATTTTGACGCACCGGGTACCCCCCTCGCGTCAAAATCTGACGCCCGCGGCTTTTCCGGGTTGCGCCACTAGGGGTCTTTGGGTCGGGGGTCTGAGGTTAACATGAGGGATCACGATTAATGG
>NW_013952543.1:1258256-1259919 GCF_001266775.1 Austrofundulus limnaeus
CCATTAATCGTGATCCCTCATGTTAACCTCAGACCCCCGACCCAAAGACCCCTAGTGGCGCAACCCGGAAAAGCCGCGGGCGTCAAGGAGTGACGCGAGGGGGGTACCCGGCGCGTCAAAATCGGACGTAGAGGGAACCTTGGAGAAAGCGTCAATATGTGACGAGATGGGAGTGAGAATGTGTAGGAATATTTCATGTCTCTCAGTTCTATTTCATAAATGTGCACATTTTACATGTGTGGACTGATGATTTACATCATGAACAACCAGAGGTTGCTTGGAATTTTTTGTTGTCTTAATGCAGAACTGTATTTTGTAAAAGAGTTTAGATTTGAATAATTATTTGATGTTACCTTGTTGGCTGCCCAATCTATAACATTTGCTTCATTAAATCTCAGTTGTTTTTTTCCAAATGGCCCTGTATCCCCAGAATTTTTTTTTAAAACTACAGATGTATTTAAATGATCATTTATACTATGGTCTCTCTGTGCTTTAAGTAGCATGCACTTTACATTAGTCTACTTAGTGTATTTGTGCAACATAACAAAAAAGTGAAAGAAAATATGGTGTGTTCGTTTACCTTATCACGTGTTTGTAACCAGATAGACAATACACCAATAGTTAAATGTTTGAATGTGAAAAGAGTCATACAACCACATCAGCGCTGGGCTGGAATGCAAGTTTAATCCTTTTCTCTGCTCTCCCCGTGCATTCTGCCTTGAAACCAAGAAGTGCTGATCCCTCTACCAACTTCTTCAGGATCTGACCCCACCTACTAAGTTTGACATCACTAGGGGAACACTGTCCTGCTCCGGGTCAAATCCTCTCGACATAATTCCTATTTCGGTTAGTGTTTCTTTTACATTCAGTAACTACTGTATGTGTTGAATATGTGTTCAGGCATGTAGCTACTTATATACTTCTTGCTCTGGGTGACCATATTGTCCAGCCATCCAGACCAGTCTGTACATAAAATCATCAGTTTAATCACAGAAATATTCATACAATAGTTTGTAACACTATAATCATGTTTCACCTAAGAAAAAACTATACTATGTGTAGTGTCTTTAGAAACCAGTGGATAAACAAACCCCAATAAATTTCTTCACAAGCATGCTTTGTGATCAGTCTTAAAGCTTTAACTYTTTCTTTTCTCAAAACAGTTCTGCAATATGAGCACAAATATGAGCCCCTCTTTAAGCTGCCCCTGGCTTTGCACAAATCCACCAGTTGAACCAGACATATCCCCTGAAAACGTGAACTTACACAGTGAAGCCATATGGAACCATTATGACTATGGCAATGGCAGTGTTGATTTGCACCAGTAAACATAAAATGTTTGTTGAACATCTCCTACTCTAAACCCTGTAGACATTATACAGTCTGTCTGCCATCWCTACCTTACACCCTCAACCCAAAATACTGACATAGCCTTACACATTATGAAAGCATTCTAAAGCAATTAACAACACATCTTGCACAAGTTTTACTCTTAGATACCTTAATTCAATTCAGTTCAGTTTATAGTGCCATATCACAACAAACGTGATCTCAGGGCACTGCACAAAAAAAAAAAAAAAAAAAAACAAAACAATCCTAAGGAAGCCAGGAGACAGTGTTGACTCACTTCATCAAAATATCCCATCCTGGGCAGCACATTGGC
>NW_013952543.1:1260518-1263942 GCF_001266775.1 Austrofundulus limnaeus
TAAAACTAGCAGCCTCTCCCCCAGCATGAGCAGCTGTTAACCTGCCCTTCTGCAAGTCCAAAATAAACCAAAGAATAACTTTAGTTAAAGTAACATTCAAGTGAATAAAAGTAAAAAAAAAATCGATCCTGTTTGAAATTTTGATGGATCTGGAAGTTCAAAAGTTAAAATAAAATAAGGCAAAACAAACAAAAAACAGGCAAGACAGGATTCAATATGATAGCACTTAACACTAGCATAACTGACAGCTTCGCTTTCAAGAAACACTGATACATAAACTAACAAAAATTATAGACAGTTGTCCACAGCATGAAGTCGTCAGTCACTATAAGGTTCTATAAGGCACCAATCGGACGAGCAAGCTAACTCCCTGAAACTTCCATCTGAATCATGGCTTCAGTGTGTTTGYGGTTCAGGTGATCATGATATTTTCACTGCCACTGGCCTGACATGGAATGACATGTCTCAGTCCCCACCTATTTCATCTTCATCATTGTCAGCCCCTTCATCTTGCCAGCTCTCCTCCTTTTCCATACTTACAGCCTGTCTGGAGGAGATAAAGACATGGATGCAGCAAGATTTTCTCCATCTCAACATCTCAAAAATTAAAGTGACTCAAATTGGTACTAAACATCAAATTAAACAACAAAGAAATCGCAACAACACCTTCTCTGGCCAGAACATTTCTCTTTCTATTTTGRTCACCACTTTTGAAAGCCATTAGCCTTGTCTGCAAATTTTCATTTTTCCATCTCTGACATATTGCAAAACTGTAGCCTTTACTCTCCCTTTCTGAWGCAAAAAGGCTCACCCATGGCTTTGTCTCCTCCAAACTTGATTATTGCAACACACTTCTCATTGGGATTCCTGGCAAGATCACACAGAGATTACAGTATGTTCAGAACTGTGCTGCCAGGATCCTGAAGAGACTGCGTAAACATGAACATWTCACTCCTGTTCTCCGTTCTCTTCAWTGGCTTTCTATCTCTGCCCAGATTACCTACAAAATCTGTTTGTCCACCTTTAGCTGCCTGCATGTTAATGCCCCAGCTGACTTAAAGGACCTTCTCACCCCATATTGTCCCTCACGCTCTCCTTTCTTCCAACATCCACATTATTCGTATTCCCAGGACTCGTTTCTGCACCATGCGATACCAGGCATTWTCCTGTGCTGCCCCTCAGCTGCGGGACGTTCAGCCTCCACATCTGAGGGCTCCATGGTCCTTGACATGCTTTAAAACAGGCCTGAAAACATTTAGAATTTACAAAATAACTGCAACTGAAAATATGGATGGAGGACGTCAGTTTAGCTTGTTTGTTGCGCAAGTGCTGAGCTAATACATATAAGACAATATAGTGTTGGAGCTAGCGCGAAGACTAAAAGGCTAAGCTGAGGTTCTTCTTCCATGAAGCAGCTCTGTTGTCCTCCATCCGCATTTTCAGTTCCAGGCTGAGTCATTTCTACCTTCTCCTCTCTGTCAACGCTCTCTGGTTTCATTTAAAAGAGTCAATCGTCAGATATTGTCCAAGATTAACCTTCAGGGTGGATATAGCTCACAAAACTAAACAGCCTAAAGTATTTTTACAGTCTTTATTTTACAGTTAAAATGTATGTTTATCAAACAAAGTCTAATGTTACAACTAATCAGGGATCCCTTTAATAGTTTAAAATCTGCTTTATTGACACAAATTAAAATTATAAAGTTTCTAGTCTGCAAAGCATTCATTTCCTTTGTGCCTTTTTTGCAGATCTGTCCTCTGCAKCTAATTCCTCCATTTCCAGGTCCGGTTTGGTAGAACTGCCTGCTAGCACAGTGTATTTCCTCAGTCATATTCCTCTTAAATCAAATGCCTGCATCATTCCTCGGTTTGGTACATTTCCATCCATCCTTCCATGCATCCGTTATCTTCTACTTATCTGGTCCGATAGCAGAGGCAGCAACAGCAGAGAGGCTCAGCCACTCTGGGCCAGTTCCTCCAAGGCGTTCCTAGGCCAACCTAGAAGTCCCTCCAGCATGTCCTKGGTCTTCCTCTGAGTTTCTTCTTGGAGGGACTTGCTCAGAATKCCTCACCATATCTTTTTTTCCCTTAAATCTAAATGCTTGGGTCACTGCTGACTTGTAGGATCTTCCAGATTCTTCTGGTTACCTCTGCCATGGGAGGGGGTAATGTTTTTGGTCACGTCTGTCTTTCTGTCTCTCTGTCWGTGGACAAAATTATAAAAACATTTGTGGGCAGATTGTCATGAAATTTTCAACAAATGTGGGTATTGGCCAAAGGAACACCTTTAAATTTAGGTGATATTACAGATCACAATGTGGATACAGGAATTTTTCTTTTATTCCAACGAATCAACCAGGCTGCGCAAAGTGCTGTCAGACGTATGCCTGTAGGAAACAGGAAGAACAAGTCGCAAACTCACTGGGACTACACCTCCCAGGATGTCTACTATCGGGGGAAGTTGTGATTATTCCGTTATCAACTAGTATAGGCGATGTTACAAGCTGTCTGGAGACGTAGAAAAAGAAATGTGATTCTCTTCACATTACGGGAATAACTGAGAAGACACCGACAGCGGGGTAGGGTCCTGCTGCAGCCAAGCCGAAGCTRGTATGGGACAGCGGGAACAGCTGATCAACCATGTAAGGTACCCCCTCCATATAGGAACTTTATTGTGTGATTGGTCAGAAGTTCATGGGAGTGTTTGTTTGTGCTGAAATTGCTCAGATGCTGTATTTTGCTTCAACCACTCGCTTAGAAAAACGCCATTCGCTTCCAGAGCCAACTGTACCAGGAAGAAGCAGTTTATAAAGATAGTCAAACTGTTTAAAACTCATAAAAGGGGATAAAACAGACGTTTTACAGAGTGGAATCTGAATGATGAATACTTAAGAGCTTAATCCAGGACTAGTTTGTGGATGAATAACATCGGGTAACGAGTCTCTGATTTTTTTTTCGTATTGGACTCCACCGGGAAGAAATCCCGTGCATACTGCCTGCTTAAATGTTTGCTATGTCAGAACTTATTTGGCAAATGTGTTTCTATCTCTCCTTTTGCATATTAACTCTATTGCAGGATGGGAGAAATTGGCCTTGGCGGAAGTTTGGACTCTCCGAGTGCTTCTAGTTTAAAATGTTTCAAGCACAGAACATGGTAAGTGATGGCACAATGAAGTCAGCCCATTTAACTTGAACCAACTTTACCCATGTCTTCTGAAGGTTTTAGTTTTTTTGGGGAAATAATGGACATTAACTTCTTCCTTGGTTGTCTTACTGTAGAGCTGGGCAACACGTTGGCTAAATGAGAAAGTTGAAGTGCATTGTAAAATCTGTGTCTTCCTTGAGGACGACACTCCTACGAAAAAGGACTAGGACCACAGGGGGGAAAATAACGAATTCTGAGTTTAATCTCAGAATTCTGAGA
>NW_013952543.1:1263952-1266574 GCF_001266775.1 Austrofundulus limnaeus
GCATATCTTTTTGGTTTGTTTTTTGTTGTATATTGTATATTTTTGATGAAATGAATAAACATTATCAATTCAATTCAATTCAATTCAATT
Organism: Austrofundulus limnaeus; assembly: GCF_001266775.1. NCBI lineage: Eukaryota > Metazoa > Chordata > Actinopteri > Cyprinodontiformes > Rivulidae > Austrofundulus > Austrofundulus limnaeus. The sequence goes on from NW_013952543.1 coordinate 1,264,043, forward strand.
CAATTATTATTATTATTATTATAACAATGCCACCGGTCCCATATCTGTTTATACATAGTTTTCCAAAGGTTAAATATTTTTATGATGTGCTTAACTAATTTGAGTACAGTCTCATATTCACATGTTATCAAATTTATGCAAAACTCTGAAATCAGCACATGTAGTGCAACAGTGCTTTATCTGCACCAAAATGTACAGCCAAGATTTTACAGGAAAGTTTTGAATATCATTAAGGCACAATCTAATCCACAAACAGAGCACACCTCTTCTCTATGTTTTATAATGTAAAGAGCTCTCTGCAAACAAACCGAGTAGTCATTTATTCTGTTAGAGGTTGGCTCCACTAAGCCATTTATCCCTTCTCATTATCTAAGCCATTCTCTTTTGCTGACAGAAAAGCAGTCTAGCCTGCTGAATTTCCTCTACAGCATTTTTTTATAATCCCTTTTTCAAATATTTATGACAGTTTTTTTTTTCAAAACAGTCCTCAGGTTGTGCCTTATATGGAAATTTTTGTATTCAAATTATTTGACTTTAGAAGACTTCTAAGTTTCACAGTTAAACAGAAATTTGTTTTTTATCTTTTGTCTTGAAGGAATTTTGTTGCCATCTGACCTCTTAACAATAAATATAAAAGCACAGTAATGTTGAACGGTACATAGTTTTGAATTTTAAAGCAAAAACTTCACGGATAGCTCTTTATAATAAGCTTCTGTTTCAGATCTGTTATTGGCAGCAAGACGGCTCAGTGGTCAGCACTGATGCCTCACAGCAAGAAGGTCCTGGGTTTGATCTCCGGTTCGGACCTAAAGTCTTTCTGTGCAGAGTTTGCATGTACTCCTTGTGCTTGAGTGAGTTTTCTCTGGGTGTTTCGGTTTCCCCCACCCTCAAAAATACACTTTATTGCCAAAAGTATTTGCTCACCCATCCAAATTATCAGAATGAGGTGTTCCAATCACTTCCATGGCCACAGGTGTATAAAACTGAGCATCTAGGTATATAGACGGTTTTTACAAACATTTGTGAAATAATGGGTCGCTCTCAGGAGCTCAGTGAATTCTAGCATGGAACTGTGATAGGATGCCACCTGTGCAACAAATCCAGTCGTGAAATGTCCTTGTTCCTAAGTTTTCTACAGTCAACTGTCAGCTGTAGTATAAGAAATTTTGTGTTCGGGAACGACAGAAACTCAATCACAAAATGGTTGGCCACGTAAACTGATGGAGTGGGGTCAGCAGCTGCTGAAGCGCATAGTGCGAAGAGGTCACCAACTTTCTGCAGAGTCAATCACTACATACCTCCAAACTTTCTGTGGCCTTCAGATTAGCTCAAGAACAGACCACAGAGAGCTTCATGGAAAGGGTTTCCATGGTCAAGAAGCTGCATCCAAGTCATACATCACCAAATGCAATGTATTGGATGCAGTGGTGTAAAGCAGTGATTCCCAACCAGAGGTACATGTCTGTGCATTGTGCCAAGTGTAAAGTTTGTTGGAGGAGGGATTATGGTGTGCGTTTTTTTTTCTCAGGAGCTGGGCTTGGCCCCTTCATTCCAGTGAAAGGAACTCTGAATGTTTTGAAGCTGTCATGGTTTGTCATTTTTTGCCTTGGTTTTTCCTAGTGTTTCTATGTTCCCCTGTGTATGTCTGCTCAGCTGCCCCACATCACTCTGCTGATTACCCTTGTGTCTCTCCCCAGGTGTTTTCTGTTCCCTCATTAGTTCTCTATGTATTTAAGCTCTGTCTTGTCTTTGTGTCAGTGTCCGATCATTGTGCTGCAAAGCTTGTCTCGTTCTTTGCCACATCTTTCAAGTGAGTTTTTTCAGCTGCCTCGTCAGCATTTTGATTTGTAAATAAACCTCATTTTGTTACATTCAAAATCTGCCAGTGCTCTGGGTCATTCCATGTCTGAAACTGACAGAATGATCGGACCAAGTGCCCAGCCCACAAGCAGTTTTTTAAATGATTTTGATTATGGTGAGGTTTCGAGGATCCTTGAGCAGCTGCAGAGAGAGCGCGAGGAGATGATTGCTCGTTTTCCCTGGCTCTCCCTCTCGAGAGCAGCATCGCCTGGGGATCCTGTTGCCAACCCTCCCTCCCCTCCTGTTAGGTCTGCTGCTGGTTCGGCTGCTGAGTCACCTGGGTCACCTGAATCTACTGGGGTACCTGAGTCTGTTCCGGTGGTTCCTGTGTTGAAGGTCCCGGTGGTTCCACAGTCAGTGGTTCCACAATTGGAGGTCCCGGTGGTTCCACAGTCGGTGGTTACACAGTTGGAGGTCCCGGTGGTTCCACAGTCGGTGGTTCCACAGTTGGAGGTCCCGGTGGTTCCACAGTCGGTGGTTCCACAGTTGGAGGTCCCGGTGGTTCCACAGTCGGTGGTTCCACAGTTGGAGGTCCCGGTGGTTCCACAGTCGGTGGTTCCACAGTTGGAGGTCCCGGTGGTTCCACAGTCGGTGGTTCCACAGTTGGAGGTCCCGGTGGTTCCACAGTCGGTGGTTCCACAGTTGGAGGTCCCGGTGGTTCCACAGTCGGTG
>NW_013952543.1:1267091-1269114 GCF_001266775.1 Austrofundulus limnaeus
TTCATGTTGTCTTCGAGTTCTGTCTCGTCACGTCTCCCCTTGTCCCATGCCTCTCCTTGTTGATCGTCTGGTGACAATCGTTAAGAGGGAGGTACTGTCATGGTTTGTCATTTTATGCCTTGGTTTTTCCTAGTGTTTCTATGTTCCCCTGTGTATGTCTGCTCAGCTGCCCCACATCACTCTGCTGATTACCATTGTGTCTCTCCCCAGGTGTTTTATGTTCCCTCATTAGTTCTCTGTGTATTTAAGCTCTGTCTTGTCTCTGTGTCAGTGTCCGATCATTGTGCTGCAAAGCTTGTCTTGTTCTTCATGTTCTACGTTCCAAGAGTTTTTTTGCCACATCTTTCAAGTGAGTTTTTTCAGCTGCCTCATCAGCATTTTGATTTGTAAATAAACCTCATTTTGTTACATTTGAAATCTGCCTGTGCCCTGGGTCATTCCATGTCTGCACCTGACAGAAGCAAGACATTTTGGACAATTCCATGCTCACAACTTTGTGGAAACAGTTTGGAGTTGGCCCCTTCCTCTTCCAACATGACTGTGCACCAGTGCACAAAGCAAGGCCCATAAAGACATGGATGACAGGGTCAGGTGTGGATGAGCTTCATACCTGTCAACCTCTTCAGAGGTTTTATCCGTATAAAAAGCATCAAAAATCCGTAAATTTTGCTAAGAATCCATACAACTCACACTCGCGGGGGAGTGGGGGGTTGTCCGTCAGCTGCAGACATGAAAGCGCCCGCAGGAGGAGAGGGAGAGGAGAGTGGAAAAAGTTCAAAACTTATTTCTAACGGCAGAACAGGTTGGAAGATGGCTATGTGATGTTATTTATTGTTTTTAAATCATCCTTCAGGCTCTGACATGTTAGCTAAATTTGAAAATGAGGTTTTGAAAAAAATCCGTAAGACTTGAAAAAATCAGTGAGATCGCTCTATACGTCCGTATACCTGCAAAATGACGTAAAATCATTATAACTTACAGACAATCCATACAAGCTGACATGTATGGAACTTGACTGGCCTGCGCAAGAGTCCTGACCTCAACCCGATAGACCTTTGGGATCAATTAGAGTGGAGACTGAGAGCCAGGTCTTCTCGTCCAACATCAGTATGTGACCTCTAGGGGTGGGAATCTTTTACTCTGTGACTTCTATTCTATTCTAATTTTTGGGGCCACAATTCGATTCAAAATCGATTTTTCATTCAAAACTGATAATGTGAGCCCATTTGTCGTGTTTCCAAAGTGCATTTTCTTCATTTTGCAATCCTTGCACAAAGTGAAGCTCATGTCAAACTCGGTCTCATTCAGTAAAAACCAAAATGAGCCCAAATCTTTGCATTCAATGAAGACAGGGGTCATGTGAACCTGTCTTTCCTCCAGTTCTGTGTTTCCTCTTTGTTTTTGGTGCTTTCTGCACATTCATGTTCCAGAAGCAGTTGCGTGATGACGTCAGGATGTCCCATGTGGTTAGAAAATGGAGGCTGATGGCCATTGGATTAGCTTTATCTTTTTATTTATAAAAATAGATTTTGGGACATTTTAAATCGATTCTGAATCTTTGTAAATGAGAATCACAATTCTGATGTAAAACAATTTTTTTGTGCACCACTAGTGACCTCATAAATGTGCTTCTGGAATAATGGTCAAAAATCCCCATAAACACTCCTACAGCCTTGTGGACAGCCTTTTGGAAGAATTGAAGCTGTTTTAGCTGCAAAGGGTGAACCAATGTCATATTGAAACCTATGGATAAGGAATGGGATGTACCTTAAGCTCATATGTGAGTCAAGACAGCTGAGCAAATACTTTTGGCAATATAATGTATGTACAATAGGTTGCCTTCAGGCCCAGGCCTCCCTTGAAAAAGAGATATGTGGTCTCAATGGGATTTGCCTTGATAAATAACGGCAAATATATAAAATAAATAAAACAGTTGAGAAATACAGATTATGAGGCAAAACACTTCTTTAAAATTTCCTAATTCTTAAGATAAAATTTCCTGGACCATTCCTCTGCCTGCATG
>NW_013952543.1:1269384-1271872 GCF_001266775.1 Austrofundulus limnaeus
TTGAACCGGTGACCTTCTTGCTGAGAGGCATCAGCTCTACCAACTGAGCCACCGTGCCGCCAAAACACTTCTTTAAAATTTCCTAATTCTTAAGATAAAATTTCCTGGACCATTCCTCTGCCTGCATGCTTATGTGTGTGTATACGAGGTTGGATCTATTGTCTTATTGAGCTAGTATTTCATCTTTGTCCATATGGTAACTGAGACTTGTGTGTTCAGCTWAGAATATTTCATATTTGACACTCCAGCCTCTTAACTCGATTGACTTAAGGCCATTAAAGAAAAAAATAGCAWATGTAATAGTCCTTTAAGAACCCATTAGGGAGTCAACAGTAATAAATTATGAACAATGCTATAATGAGCTTGCGGCAGAAAAGCCCCAAAGAACTCCTTAATGATGACTGGTCACAGACACTTGATTTAAAGCATTAACTCTGAATCATTTGTTCATATTTATCAGTGATTGGGTGGGGTTGGGGTAATGAAAAATGACAATCTGGAGCCAGAGCAGTGTGACACTGAAATGACTTTTGCTTCTTTTCACAAAGCAGCAAWACCAGAGTCAGCAAATGAACTTTTTTTTTACTTCAACTGAAGCAGTAGCTGACATGGGCATCCAATTTGGAAAAGTACAGAGGTTGTTAGAATACAACTCCTTTTTGCTGTTACATTGTGGTTGCCCTATCAGTGGGTTACTTAGTCTCAGTAAAAACGCAACACAAAAATTAAAACAGCAACAAAATATTTTCTAAATTATTTAAAAATAATTGCTCAGCTAAAGGGTGTTCAATTTGCTCATCCAGTCAAAGTGCATTTGTGTGTGGACCTATCAAATCCCTATTAAGAAAAAAATCTGAAGCAGAAACTAAAAGGCAAATTAGCTCAAATAATGACTGTGAAGTGGTCCACTGCCAAACGCACCTGTTGGTATTAGAAGGAGRAGTTCACGCAGGAGGCCTCTGGGCAGTTTGAGGGAAGGGCCGACATCCCGCGGCCCCCCYAATACAGTTGAAGCACAAGAAACAGAGGAAAGACGGGTGATAGAGATGAACAGTAGGGGTCAGAGTATTTTCTCTGGTGACTCATCCCCCCAGACTCTGAGTATCCTGATCAGCTTGCACCCTGCCTCCTACCCCCCCCCCCCCCCCCCCCCCCCCCCCCCCCCCCCCCCCCCCCCCCGCTGCTTTGTCCCTGCAGCTGTGTTTGACAGGGCCTGGAGTTGGGGGAGGAGAAAAGTCACTCCCATCTGGTACAGTTAGATCAGGTTGGACTGAAATAGGGGTGTGTGTGTCCGTCTGTATCAATTTCAAATCTGCTCTGCTGGAGATGACATGCAAACCACTGGGGATGGCTTGTTTTCTTTGTTTGATGAAAATGGGACAAATGCTTTTCCTTTTAGATGCTTTGTGAAAAGAAATGGAGAAGACAAGAACAACTTAGTGTTTTTGCGGTGTCACTTGGTGGATGACTATTTAGAAACCGTAGTATAAAAACTTCCCAAGGTCTATTTGTTTATTTATTTGTTTCAAAAGGGCAAATATTTTAAGTCTGCTTGAAATATTGTACTTTTAAATAAGTACAAAGAAACAGAAAATATCCAGCAAAAGTGAAAAAATGCTAATAAAACAATAAAATGGAAATAGTAATGTCTTCTGCAATAGACACACTTAATAATGCTGTTCAAAACAAGTGACTATAAAATAAAGACTGTCATCACTTCGGAAAAAAATAATTTCACAAAATGATCAAAGCAAGTTACAGAAAATAAACWTGGCTWTAAAAAAATCATGTCTCATTGATTTTGAAACTAGAACAAAAAATACAYCACAAAACACTGATAATATGCAGTATGTCCATATCCAACATACTAAAATGCAGAGAACATCATCAGGGCTTAAAGCTTGTCCTTAGATGTAAGATTATCCAAAAACTATAATGTTGTTTGCAGTTTCCTATTTTAAATAATAAATAATGCACACAATCTAATTTTGGTGCTATCAGGACAAGAGAGACAGATGTAGAAAAACTAGGGTGACCAGATGTCCCGTTTTGTGCGGGACTGTCATGCATTTTTCACTCTTGTCCCGCTGTCCCACAAATTGAAATAATGTCCCGCGTTTGACTGGGTCAAATTATGAGAAGTAAAAAACAAATACTTGTGAGGCGTGTGGGTGTGACGGAGGAGGGGGAGGAGCCTTTTCGCTCAGATACGGCGCGAGCACGAGCCGCTGAGGAGCGCGGACTCTGCGGAGCTCAACAACACAAGCTGGCTGCCTATACTCAGCTCTGCTTCTGCTGCTGTGGTGGTCAATAATGTAGACTTATCACCGGGAACTAGGCTTGAACTTGTACAAAAGTAAAAAAATATATATTGTTATTTCTGTGAACCGCATGAGCTTCACTTTACGCTCTCACCGCTCAAGGGCTCGACACATGGGGAGCGACAAACTACAGCGATTAACGGCTGTCATCGCAGCCAGGGTGAAAC
>NW_013952543.1:1273822-1274982 GCF_001266775.1 Austrofundulus limnaeus
ATATATATATATATATATATGTTTTACTTAATTGAAAAATACACTTTAAATCAATGGTAACTTAAATTAATGCAACAAAAAATACACAAGGTAAAACATAAAATTGCTTGTTCTTTTACATWATAGCACTTCCCTTACCATTATCAGGCAAAGCCAAACCCCCACATCTAAAAGTGTGCATCCTCTGCGCTGTTGGCCATGAGCAACAGCGGCCCACTGAGTAATAGTGTTGAATAGCACTGATTCTCGTGCCATGCTGCTGTACTGTATGTCTACAGCCTATTCACCTTCTTACAGGTTTTAATGCAGATGCTCCAAATTGGTATTTTCTGATGCATTGTTGTCTAGATAGTATTTTGCCTAATTCTGGTCTATAGTGTATCATCGGAGAAATAATCTGTGCACTCGCGATATGTGGCTGAAAGTCTTGCCACTGTACAGTGTCACCATTGACAATAACAGTATTTTCAAAKCTTCTTAAAATAAAGGATACAGTAAAAGAGAATGTGCTTTCTWAATAAAGGGAAGCAAGATGAACAAATAAATTTAAGGAACAATTAATAAAAGGCAAAGACCATACTCGCAGAACAAAACCACAAAACAATTTTTTGTCCATTATGATTTATGTATTTTAAATGCAGCAAAAGACAGAAAAGGCAAAGAACTAAGAACATCACCAACTCAAACATAAGACATTTTGGCTTTAAAATAATATAATTTTAGAAAACTTCCCTTGACTAGCAGCAAAATATTTTAACAACTTGTGTGAGATGCAGTATGTGCACAAGATGAACACTGAAGCACACAAAACTGTACTGGGACTTTTGACCTAATGTTGCTCCTCGTGCTTTCCTTTGTTTAGTTTTCAACTTTGAAAGAACATTTCTGGTTCAGTGCTCGTAACTGATAAAGGTTAAAACATGAAGAATTAATAACTAAATTTCAGGACATTCAGCAGTTGAACTGTGACAAATAATTGATTTTAAAGGAGACCAATTATGGGTCCTAGAAATTTTTATGGTATGTCTGTGGGCTATCCAGACCATGTTCATTCAATTTAATGCCCAAAATAATTCTCAGATACTAAAATTTCCCATTTTCTAGTTCTGCCTGCTCTGACTTCCGTTCAGAAGAGCTGTTTATGTTAATGAGCTCTGTTG
>NW_013952543.1:1275523-1283689 GCF_001266775.1 Austrofundulus limnaeus
TACTTACAGTAAATATGCCCCTGGGCGCATTTCTTTGGTCCTAGGACTGCTTTTTTTTAAAAGAAGTACATACCCAAAGTTGAGTAAAAAAAAACGTTAAAAAGTGAGTTTTGCATAACAGGTCCCCTTTAAGGTCACCCATAAATTTGTAACCAGTTACTGGATTACTCATGGAAATTGCCTGAGATCAACTATAAATATATGTTCTTCATAATCATGTAGAAAACTCTATAAAAAAAGCAACTATCACTAAGCAAAATACCTTTTTTAATTCTTAACACAAATTGATATATATTATTAGGGATGTTCCATGTTGGGGTTTTCTTTTTCCTCCTGAGTCCTCCATTCTTTCCATAGTCTAAAATAAAGTATGGTTGGTGATTCTGAAGTAGTCTTAAATGTGAACATGATTCTGAACGGTTGTCTGACTCTGTATAGCCTCCATTCATGACTGTTTACTGGCAGTTTTAGGCACCAGAGYCCTGCAAATGCTAGATGTAATATTAGGCAATGTAGGAAGCATCCACTTGATGCTGCTACATGCAGCACTCTTAAACTATCAAAAACCTGTTCTGGACAAAAATACRACAATCATTTTTTTWTTTTTTTTACATTTTTCTAACCATGGCCCATAAAGGATGCTATTTCCACACATCACATGCTACAGCTCCTCCATTCTTCAGACATAATTACAGGCCATTATTCCATGCATGAACAAACAACCCATAACGTTGTTTATAGAAAGGTGATAGTCTATGATTTATATATTCCGCAGCTTTGTCACAGCTTCTYGCAGACGGTCTTGTGATATTTCTGCKGTATTTATGGTCTAATGATTGCAGAGGTGGAAGACAAACAGCCGTGTATTCCTTGCTCTCCTGTGGACTTCAAACAGACTTGGCTTAGCTTTGATGTATGTTTAGGGTTATTGTCCGGCTGGATGATACATTCTCTTCATCAGATCTAATCTAGCAGAAGGCACCGGCAGTTCGTTTTAATCAATCACTTGCAAAACACGTATATTTTTGAACTGTTTCATCAGCTTTCTTTTCAAACCTTTCTTACAGATTAGCGTGGCARTCATGATTATTTATTATTATTGCAGAGATTTGTAATTAATATATGACAGCTCTCTGAAGACAGTTTGGTCCAAAATGAAAACTCAGACTATAATAAGAGGTGCACATCTTGGTAAAAAAAGGAGAAATTAGATACAGTGATATGCAGATGCTGTGTTTCCATTTGCCCTTCACAGCTGCTCCACTTTAATTCCACGCCTAATCCCTTTTCGTTTGGTGATGAGCTGGTCAGGAATTGCTTGATGAGCAGTCAGGGAACATGAGCCACTGTTCCACCTTGTTTCCATCTGATCCTAGTGTGAAGGGCACAGACAGAACCTATAAGGKGACTTAAATTACTAATTATTCCCTGTGCTTGCTGCCGGGTCAGTGGAGCATGCCAGCGTGCTGCCCTCTGCCCCAAACTATCTACACTGTTAATCACAATGTCATACACAGACCAATTACTTGGCAACACTCTCAGACAGAACCAAATCACAGAAAAACAGTGAATTTGATCAAATCTATTGTGTTCACATCACACACACACAAAAACGCTACCTATACTTTTAAGAGAATGAGATGATTCCCATTACACAATACATTATTAAACTAATAAAACAATGCCTGCAAAACAATATTTCTATGAGTAAACAGTTATCCTGCGTCACTCTAAGATATTTCTTTGCGTCTAAAGTTAATATAACTACGTAAGCACTTTTAGAGATGATGACAGTGGTATTTTTTCATGTCATTTCAAATACACATCTGACTGTTCTGCTCAGCAATTCCAGTAAATCAAAGTGAGTAACGGTGATGAAAGTGAACAAATGAAATCAAATAAAAAGAGGGTCACACATCACTGGAAGGGCAACAAATGAGCAGTGAAATGGAAGTAATTTTTTCCCCCTTGTTTCTCGTCAAAAACTGGGGGGAACAGGAAAAAAAAAGCCATCGGTTCTGGTCGAAAAGCAAGTTGTCATTTTGCCTAAAGCGGGACTATTCGCTTCAACAAAAATACAAATCTGTGTGGAAACTTTGTGTGACAGAGGAGGGTCACTCAGTTTAATGTGAAAGGACAGTTTATTTTATGAGAAAGTGCTGAGCCGCTTGAAGCACAGGTGAGGTCAAAACCGTTTAAAAAGCTTCGRTTTTATTCAGATTGGTTTAGTTTCCAATCTTAAACTGTGATGCTATTTTAAAATTAGGACTCATCTAATCTGCAGAATGTTAATGAAAATATTTGTAGAACAATAGTGTAATTAACAAATGTCCAACAAAAATTGACCTATATGATTAAAAAACAAAGGTTTGTTGCTGCTGTGGGAGATTTGTTCATGTTCAACTTAAACAACATAATACAGACTATTGCTCATTTGAAATCAGTTTGACWGTTTCAAACGTGAGGCTTAGACAAGTCTAAAACAAATAGGCTGCTTCCCGCTGAGGATAAACACTTCTGACAGTTGTGAAAAAAGCAACATTTTAAATGGGAACAATTTAGCAGAAATTGAGTTCAGCACAGAAGTCTAGGAAATGTTTATTCTTCCTGTGGCGCCTGTGGCCTACTTGTTTGACTATAGACTTTAATTCATTTTTATTGCTTGGATCTTTCAAAATAAGTATGCCCAATTTGTTTTGTCATTGTTCAATTTATGCCATTATACTCACAGTTTTAATTCCAATTTAAKAAGTTAAACCAACAACATGTTTGCTCATGTTTATGTAAACTTTGTCCCACGGGAGTTAAAAATAATCTGTTTTGAACAGCTGCCCCAGAGTTACATCTGCTATGAGAAGACACAAACACACAAAACACGAATGGTCTAGTACAGCTATCTTTATGGGTACATTGCATTGACTTTCATTAATTTCTACAGCTTAACCCTGATCACTTACCCTAAAGCTAACCTCACAGGTCCATACTTAACCCTAAATCTAACCTAAACTCAGTTCACATCTTAGTCCTAAATCTGACCCACCAATGGTATTTCCCCTCGCAGGGACTAGGCTTAGGACCCCATAGCTGGTCCCCACAAGTAAGAGTGTGTGCCAAAAATGGTCCCCACATATTAGGGAATACTCACCCACACACACTCAAACACACATGTAAATATAATGTTACATTCTGCAAATCATATTGCACTTTGCTTCTACTTAGCATTATTTTAATTTTATGGCATTTTATTCTTATTTGTTTTGTTTCCAAGAAATGCAACACAATCTCATTCAAAATGGAGCAGTGAGCTGTCTTATTTGAATGACAAAGTTAATCAGCCTAGAACCTACAGAAGGTCATTGCCCCCATGAGAAATATTAGGATCCATTTTTCCTCGTAGATTTGTTGATTCGCTCCATGCTTCCGAACCTCTGGCCCAAACATCTGCCCTGGCAACCATCTTTCTGTTGGGGGTGGGGGTGGGCTGGGGCTATGAAGCATGCTGGAGCCCATCAGGAGTCAGCAGCCACCATGTGAAGAGCTTAGAATGTGGCCTCACCTCTTCCCTAATGATGTAAACGCTTCCTGACGGCATCCTCGCACACGGCTCGCATGATGAATCACACAGACCTGGATAAACAGTGAGTATTACCTGTCTCCCTGTTGATGTAAAATTACATGTGAGGTTGTGCCTGTGGTCAYGACAGACTAATGTGGTAACAGCCTGTATTTTTCAAACCACAGCTACAATTGGGGCTTGTAACACCATGATGTCATTTGTGGTGTTTTAAAAAGGAAGTAGGGAGCTCAYCATTTACTCGCTTGCTCTTTGATTTTCCAGCAAACTCACTATAAAGTAATAAAATAGTTTTTTAAATTATGTTTACTATTTTAATGTCTTGATATCACATCAGCTTCAATCTGGTTTTAAGACTGGTTTTGATGCTGCCTGACGTCGTCCTGACAGGTTATATTTGCGTCACATTATGAGAGAAACAAGAGCTGTAACTGAGGACCAGACCCTGAGCATTCAGATTCATTCAACCCCCCAACCCTGAAGGCTTGGCACATCTGTGGCATGTAATTGATTCATTAATAATGCAAGCAGATGTTTCTGGTCTAGTTTGGCAACGAGCCAGCTCGCCAGCATTTGACTGCCACAGCTTGTCCGACTGCATCCCATTAAATGCTCGTTGACACMGAATAAAGGAAGGTGATGTATTTTTAATCCTCAACAGAGTGGAGGATTTATTGTCGACTTTATGCGAGAGCATGTCATGGAAACGTGTGATTCACCTGTAAATTAGTCCTTTATCTTGTCCTTTGAAATGATAGTTTAAATTGTGAACGATGTTTTCGTGTTAATCTGTCTCTGTTTTGGAATTCCACACTAAATTACTAATTAAGAGCCTGTGCTTTATGTATTGCACATGCTGTAATTGTGCTTGTGTTTGTGTTGTCGACAAAAACAGGTGGTAGATTGAAGTGCAAGATCAAGGTAACCCGAACAGGCCCAAAATTTATGTTATTTTTTTCATATTAAAGGTGCATGATTGGATTATCTAGGGATTTCCATTCAGTAGCCATTAGTATCACTTTGTTTTTAAGAGCAAACTGAGAGTCATGCCTTTCAAAACCAAGTTCTATTTATTTTGAAAGTTGATCTAGTGATAATAACACATCCAGCTTAATTTTTGGTCCTAATTATATTAAGAATTACTTTTTTTACAGCTTGATTTTTTGATGTGATACAAAATGTTAGGAAAAACAGTTTATTCCCTGCTAGATTTACTTTTTTTTTTCAAAACATTGTTGATAATTGGCAATGAAACAACTGATGTTTTTTTTTTTCTGTATGTGCTTGTAAACCGATATAATCTGTTGTTTTGATGAGCTGTAAGCATTTAAATAAAAATACTGCACCAGATGTTTGGTGAAGAGAACCGGTTTGTCTGAAATCTTAGTTTTTATATGAGAATTCTTTTATTTATTTGTTTTTGTGTGTGCATATAGTTTTTATGATTTTCCCAAGCTTGCTGCTTTTCAGCACTCATTTCAGTGGATCATAGTCATAGTTTTGCTGTCTCACATCATTAGGCAGCAGCACAACACTTATGTATTTTCTAATTGAGACAACATTACTTACTGTAGTAATGTCCTGATGCATCTCAGTAATCCAGGTAAAAAAAAAATCAAAAAGAAAAAATAAATAGGTCCTCTGGATGGGTTCTTCTTTAGTGATATATTTYGTCTCTCCTTCAAGAGACTTCCTCAGTTTGAAGAGTTTCAGATGAAACTCAGCCTTATAAGCACTGCCTCCACCTGGACAAACAGGTTAGTCAAATGCAAAATAGGGCCATCAACTAACAATAGGCTTGATTGGATCTATTGTTGGTGATGGGGCACATGACCCTCTATGAACAATACAGCCAATCAAGCCTATTGTTAGGCGATGGCCCTATTTTGCATTTGCCTAACCTGTTTGTCCAGGTGGAGGCATGGGCTTATAAGCAGAGTGGCACATAAACAGTGCGCAGGTACGCATGCGTGGTCAAAAAAGGAAAGAGCGCACCAGATGTAACGTCATAAAGCTCCCTTGCGTACCTAAGATTGTACCTGGTTGTCTGTCAAAACAACAGCGACCCTGAAAGGAAGAAGCATGTACAGAATATGGATGGATGAATGGATGGATGGATGGATGGATGAATGGATGAATGGATGGATGGATGGATGGATGGATGGATGGATGGATGGATGGGTTATTTTTGTGTTGATAAGCCTGAGTGGTCTGTTGACTGACTGTTGTATTTGTTCAAATAATTGTTATGGGCAGGTTACAATATAAAAAAAATGTTTGTCATAATCATGTCTTGTGATTATTTGACAGGAGTTTTGCTTTTAAACTGTAAGTGTATTTTATTTAGTTATAATGCAAATACAAATCAAATTAAACCAAGATTTAGAATAACTATTTTTTAAACCAAGATTTAGAATAATTGTCATTTTGATCCGTATGGTAATGTCTGACTGGGCCTCGTGTCACTTTATGTTGAACAAATTGGGCCCCGAGGTCAAAAAGGTTAAGAACCCCTGCTGTAAAGGGTCAAGTAGATGTTCAGTCTTAACAAGAAGATCTCTCTCTTTTTCAAAGGATTTCAAGACAAGGGAAGTCAGTGCAACAGGCCTAAAGTCATTAAGAACTTCAGGGTGACTACTCTTAGTGAGTGATCTAGTCGGCTCGGAAGGACGTTGGGACCACTCCGACCTCAAATCGGGGATATTCAACTTGTTTGATTTTTTTGGCCCGAATATCACAGTGTGTGTAGTGTTCAACCGAGCTCTCAGCCTGTGAATGAGACGTGTAGCCAATCAGAAAGTGAGGYGAYRTAAACAYGGAGGGGATTCCAAAATACAGAACACAAAAAAACTGTCATGACTCACCAGAAAGTCTGCTGGATGTCAAAAGTCCTATGGAATTGTTTTTCCTCTGGTGAAAATAGTCCACAAACTATCAACATTGTATCTTCCTTGTTGCAAATGTTTATTTACTCTGAACTCATGTCTCTAAGGAGGTCATGTGAGATTTTTCCTCGGACAAAAGAATTGTCGCGAGATTTCAGGAAGTCTTGCGTGATTTAAAATCTGACATCTGTATGTTTATGAATGAAATATCTTTTCGTGTGTGGTGTGTCTCTTGCCGTGTGGCTGTACACCACACACTGTAGGACCAAACCTGGTATTTCCATGATTTTTCATCCTCACATGTGGGTTCTATCAGTCTCTGAAAATCGGCCGACTGTTTTAAAATCTTGTAGTGTGACTCAGCCTTAAGGTAAAACCTGTTAAACTCATTTGTTAGTTGGTTATCAGAACTAAAMCCAGGAAGAACCACCTTTCTATTGCTCTTGATCTCTGATCCAACAATTGTTATGAAACCATTCCAAACTGGACCTAATCTATTATTGGCAAGGTCTTTTTCTAGCTTCTCTTTGTATTTCAGTTTTGCCTTTTTTATTTCATTCTTAATTTCCCTTTTAAGTAAATTCACCTCGAGGTTTCCTTCACAGAATGCTTTTCTCTTTCTGTTCAACAAAGTTTTTCAATGATTTTGTCATCCAGGGTTTAGTATTAGGAAATATTTTTACAAGTTTTTTTTAATCACACTGTCTTCACAAAAAGCCACAAAGCTACTAATAACATCAGTCAGCTCATCATAATGTCTACATGATTCCTTAAACATGCCCCAGTCAGTTATTCAAAGCAACCTTGTAAGTTCAGTTTAGAATCATCAGTCCAGTTGTGAATCTGTCTAGTGATGATTTTACCTCTCCAGAGGGCAGAACGATAAGCTGGTGTGAGTTGCACACAATTATGATCAGCTCCACCCAGTGGAGTGAGTGGGATGGACTTAAATGCTCCTTTGACAGAACCATTACACAAGTCCAGAGTTTTGTTATGCCTGGTGGGACAGATGACATATTGATAAAAGTCTTTGAGTTCTTTTTAATGAACAGTGGTTAAAATCTCTGAGGACAAATACAGAGGCATCAGGACACTTGGACTGCAGCTCCTRGGTCACTTTTAAAGTGTATCTTACCCCACCTGTGAAAAGATAACTCCGTCCCAAGGTGAAATTTGCAAAAATGCATCAAAGTGGGTAGGGAAGGGGGTGTGGGTAGGGGAAGGGGGGGTTAGAGAGCGGAGGTGTAGCCAGGATGAGAGAATGTGACAGCTAGCATTAGCATAATTGATGCTACATGGAGAGTGACCACAATATCGCAGATAGTTACATCTCTGAACGTCTGAGGTGGAGGATTTTCCCCCCACACCAGCCTCGGACAGAGGAGGAGGAGTGCTCCGACAGCCTGACAGAAAAAAATAAAAGCATACAGCTGCAGCTGCTACAAGATCACTAGTTTAAATCAGGAATAAAAGTGTTGGGTCTTGTTTGACTGAAGTTCGGTCCGGTTCGCATACATTTCAAACTCTTTGGACGTTTACCTGTATAAAGAGTCCTAAAAATCCATAAATTTTGCAAAAAGTCCTTACAACAGACATGAAAGCGCCTGCTGAAGGAAAGGAGAGAGGAAAAAGTAACTTATTTCTAGCGGCAGAACAAGTTGGAAGATGGCTGTTCAATGTTATTTATTGTTTTTTAAATCATCCTAC
>NW_013952543.1:1284042-1292586 GCF_001266775.1 Austrofundulus limnaeus
CTGCAGGGGCGTGTCTTAGAGAGAGGCTTTTATACCAGAACACAGCCGCTGTGACGAAACCGTGGAAAAGACATGTCACCGTGGAGAGCCATTAACCAATATGCAAATTAGCCTGCAGTACCACTGCTCTACCCATATGAGCAGCAAAAACACGGTTTTAGACCAAATATTACAGATTTGAACAAATACGCACAAAACATCAAAATTAGCACAGAAACAGTATATTATAACATTTTAGACACATTCTAGACAGTTTATCAGCTTAAAAAAGTTCATTTTGGGGTAAGTTACTCTTTAATATTGACTCTGACGCTTGCTCCTCATTGGCTCTTGGGTGAATTTATAAAACTGTGATGTATGTATATCTGGGGAAATTCCCTGGGTAGATAGTGGGGCTGCAGGGACATGGATAACAGTTCAACATGTTTAGTGCATAACTTGTTTCTGACAATGACTGTTTTACACCAGCGTTCATTTTCAGTGACGCCAGCATCCCGATCCAGGCGGACCGGCGCGCCAAATCCATCTATAGTCATTTCTGCATTTGAATCTCTGTCTGAAAGCCAAGTTTCCGTAAACGCCAGCAAACATGCGTTTCTGAATTCATACTGAAATCATACTTGAGCTTGAAGCTCATCCAGTTTGTTACAGGGGGACTGTGCATTAGAAAAGATGATAGATGGTGGATAATGGTCCATTTGTTAGTAGACTATTAAACTTATCCAATTTATTTGTAATTTCTTGTGAAAAGCATTTGTCAGTTCTTCATGTTTGCTAATGTAATATTTTTACAATTAAATCTTGAGTTATTGAAGACTATTATTGTGGTATCCTTGGTTAAAAACATGGAGCAGCAACACTAGCTGTCTTTCATTTTATTTATTATTTTACATGCAATTAAAGATTTAGGTAAAGATTTGATAATAGGATGAGAAAAAGTGCTGAACATTTGGGAGTGTCTTTTGGAAGGTGAACAGCATCACCTGCAGTGCGTGAAGATGCAAATATTTCCAAATTATTTGAAATTTCTCACTGAATACAATTTGGTTTTAAATTCTCAAACATTTTCCCAACACATTCGTAAACAGAGTTCAAACTCTATATCTTTACTTTTGAAAGTCATGCTGAGGCTTATTTTATATCTTTAAAAATGTACAAAATTGTTTAGAAACGGTTAAATTTTTGTGAATGCTTCACAAAATTGGAAATCATTTGATCATTATTATAGTTTCTTTGTTCTTTAGAGACCCACTGTCCCTTTACAATGAGTCCATCTCCAGTCCTTTGGCTCTGATAGACTCAGAACACCAGTAATCACAGGGACAGAGGCTGAGCTAAAGCGTWGTTGTGGGTTGTGCAGCAGGAAGTGAAACAAATGCCATCTCCATCCATGGCAGCATCACACCACACTTAAATCTTATCATCAGGCATTTAAACATGCACATAATATACATTTTAACTACTATGAAAGAATAACAAGTATTGTACCCAAAATGTGAGGGCTTTTGTTTTAATAAGATGGAAAGGAGATGTTTTAGAGYTCATGGTGACGGACTAATTAATCAGTCTCTGTTGCAGTTTTCCACAGCTATCCATTAGGGTTTCATTCAACAAGTCACCAGAGCTTCAATCTCCCTTCTATTGTTGGAAATAGGTCCACAATAATAGCATGATTGCAGATTGATCACTGGAAGTCTCTGAAGGGAAATACATGTGGTGAGGAATAATGATGCCGTGTTGGCCAGCCTTCAATAAAGACATTTTATAGAAATTCAGGATTCAGAGCCATTTGGAAATTGTTCCAAATCAATTATGTTTTTCAATCAACGTGAAACAGCTTGACAGCTGCCGTAAAGCATTTTCACCAGGCTTATTCACTCTGTGTGTACCAAGCCCAGTTTTTGTTTGAGGTGAGAACCACTGCTGAGAGCTATCTGGGCCTTCCACATTAAGATGGGGCTTCCTGTGGTCAGTATGGCCAATATGACAGATTTGGGGCTGAAACAATCTGCTGTGAATTAAAGTGWATTAATTCCAACCATCTGGTAACATACCCTGTCCTGGGCGTGGCAACAAAGACCTGAAAATACAAAGTTTCACGGATTTATATTGACTAGTTTTATTTATGTTATCGAATTTATTGGTTTACTGATTTATTTGAATACTGACTTTTGATTAAATAAAAACAAGTGAACAATTCAAATCAAATGGGGGGCTGTGGTAGTGAATGGTTAGGGGAGTCGTCCCGTAACTGGTTGGTTGTCGGTTCAATCCCCTGTTTCATCCAACTCATTTGTTGTGTTCTTGGGCAAGACACTTCACCTGTCTTGCCTACTGGYGGTAGTCGGAGGTACCCGGTGGCACCGGTGCATGGCAGCCTCACCTCTATCAGTCTGCCCTAGGGCATTACTAACAGTAATGCAGTTTACTGTAAGTGTAAAGYRCTTTGGAGTCCAGATTGACTTGAAAAAGTCCATGTACCATGGACCTTCACAAAGAGTTTTCAACAGCCCTTGATGAGAAAGATAAAAACGACTTTTATGCACGAAACAACAAAAGTTTATTCTAAAAATCTCAGTTTGCAGCAGCAAATCACTCATAAAACAGCACTGACTTTTAGAAAAATCACATAAAACTGAATGAATGAATGACAATGAACTGTGTCCCTCAGTCTTGTGTTGTCTTGTTGTGTCCCTGGATCCAAAAGTCTGGGTAAAACCTGTTTAACATTCTTGTGGCAAGATGTGTTTCAAACAAACAACACTTTTTGGGTGTTAAGAAAAAGGTCCAACATTTTCAATTTTTTACAAACCTGCTCGACTTTTCCCACACTGCTGGATCAGTGAATAGCTGCTCACTTATCCATTTTTGTGTTGATAAAATAAACAAATACACATTGGTTTGTCATGCTACAGTTGTAACTATTTTTTTGACAACATAATACAATTTTTGTAATAATTGAAGGTCAAGCATTCCTTCAACAAATGTTTATTGTCACCTTTAATGGCAGTTTTCAACTTAGATCATCTAATGATGAGGAGAAATTGTTTAGCTGTTTTGGTCAAACCTTATAAATGCAGTGATGTAATATCTCATGTATTTTTGCCAGATCTCACAAAATGTATTGTTAGCTCAATATCTGTAAACTAAATTAAATGTAGTAGCTGTCTTAAACTGTGTTGATTCCAAATGTTTAAGTTGTAGATGCACATCTGATGATTAATTTCTAACAGCTTTACAAAACAYTTTGCTAACAGTCACTCAGTTGACTCCAGTGATTAATGCCAAAGCTTAAAAGAAAGATCGAGTGCAATCTTGTCCAAGTTAGAGCTTAGAATAAAAATTGGGCATAACACTCAACTACAAGCCACTATTAGTTGTAACACTGTTATCATTTTGTATTTTCTAAGGTCAGTTTCCTGTGTTAGTCATATTGAAGGTGTTTGACTCCAAAAAATAATCAGCTGTAAGTGATCAAATTATAACTTTCAAGAAGTTTAATTAAAATCTGTCCAGTGGTTCATGAGATATTTTGAAAACAAAACAGAATGGTGTTGTTGTTCTCTACTGGTCCCCAACAATATGTTGTCTCTTCATATTGCCCCTTTGAAGGACTTGTTTGATCAATCTGTTGCATCTATCTCATATTCTTGGGGGCATCATGGAAGTGCACTTTAAAATTACTTATCTACTTCAAAATAAAGTAGCATACTTGGCAGCACAACGGCTCAGCGGTTAGCACTGTTGCCTCAAAGCAAGGTCCTGGGTTCAATCCCCAATTCAGACCTGGGGTCTTTCTGTGCGGCGTTTACATGTTCTCCTCATTCTTGAATGGGTTTTCTCTGGGTGCTCCGGTTTTCCCCACACCCCAAAAATATGTACAATAGGTTTCCTTCAAGCCCAGACCCCTCTTGCAAAAGAGATCTGCAATCTCAATAGGATTAGCCTCGTTGAAAAATGGTAAAATAAAATTCTTATTTTACTTTAACAGTTCGGTTACTGGCCCCCAAAAAATGTGCTCATTAGACTCTATGCTCCTGTCAGTTTGGTAGCTGATTGAGGAGAATAGTAGGTGTTAAATTATACTTTGTAGCAGTTGGTGGATCATATGATGGTAGTACTGAGAGTGTCAGGTGCCAGACAGCAGCCATGATGGCAAACTGCTCCTGCGTCTCTTCTAATGCAGAGCTGAGGCTAGCTCATTATCCCCCTGTCTGAGAGTGAGGCAGAGTGAACCAAACTATTAACGTGTCACTGCTTACAACATATTTGTGCTGCTGTCTTGAGAAGAAGCCAAATATAGAAAATAATCATTTTCACAAAGGCAGAAACACTCGATGTTCATAGGCTGCTGAAACTAGTAAAATGTTGGTCACTGTGTTTTGCTGTTTGTCTTCTTGTCACTTCAGAGTTTTTAGATGTTTTTTTCTGTAGTGCTGTTCAAACAAATCAACCAATTAAATTTACATGGCTCAAAAGTTACAACATTATTTTAACTACTTTATTGTATGAAGAAAGACTTTTTTCCTCTTATAACAGACATTGATTAAAAAAATAAATAAAACAAGTGTTGTCACACATACATCAAAATTCCTATTTTTAGGCTTTAAAACAACAAATTTAGTTGTAACTTTCCACATGAATAATACTTTAAACAATCACAGCTAATTGGCCGTGACACATGCTGCTATTAAAAGAATCATGAGGAAAATGTATGCAAAACACCTTATAACTAAAAGATAACAGTAATTATTTTTGTATAACATTGCTTTTAGAACAGAACTAAATTAACCAAAAATTTGAACATTGCTATAATTTGCTTATAAACCATTTAAATATGTCTGAATGAGTAAATGTTTGGTTTAAATAGTTCTGCTCACATTCTCTAATTATTTTCTAAATGATAGGCTGAAAATAGATTTAGTTAAGCAGAAGAATGTTAGCAGAAAATTAGATTGAAAACATGATCATGGTTTCAGTGTTAGGGATGAATGAAATATTGGCAAAGTGAGCAAAAATAAAACCTACTCTTTTTCAGACTCATTTTCTTTCCATCTCATTTCATTTATGCATTAAACATGAAAAAAAAACAGAACAAGATTGAAAGTGGTTTTGTTTGTTTTCTTATGCAATGACATTAACACTAATAAGTACCAGCATAAGATCTAAGCAAGTGTAGCTCAGTGCACTCATCACCCAACAAATGTGACTTCAGGCATTGCAGTGAAGCATGCTTGCATACATTGTACTGGTAATATAATTCTTTTGGGTGGGAGGAGTTGGTCACTCATTGGTCCCTGATGCACAACATTAGGTTACAGCAGTTAAGCTCCCCATCTGCTGAAGATTTCATGTCAGACTTCATGTGTTTTCCAAAAGGGAAATCAAAAATGAAAAGTATTTTGCTATTTCAATTTACAATGTGACCAAATAGTCATTATTGGTAGACTTTTTGTTTCTGTAAATCCTACATTGTATTTATCTGTAGGTTTAGGACTTATTTCTGCCAGTATTTCTGTTCTTAGACATTGATAATTTTGCTACTTATGGATTTTTTTTGCATCACAAACACCTGGAATCAAACAGGGGTGTGTAAATGTTTAATTTCCACTGTATTTAGCATGACATTTTTAAGGGTTTGTTTATCCATGTACAGTCATTGCTTCCCCTCATCTAATGGGTTTTCCTGTATCACACACATTTCTAATCATCCCAACTGCATTAATTCACTTTTGTTCATGTTTAGTGTCAGACATATGGCGAGTACTTGTGTTAGTTCAGTCTAGTTTATTTTTTTCATTACACCTGCCCATTTGGCTCTGTTTTTACTAATGAAATATTTGGTCTTACCTGCCTGCCTGGTTGATCACACTCTTGGATCTCCCACACTACCAATTGTTACACAAATTATTTATTTTCCTGCTGCCTTTTTGGCATCTCGAAGAAGCTCTCCTGCACCCTGTGCCATATCCCTGTTCTGGCACAATTTCCTTGGATGTGCCAGGGTACAAAATTAGAAGATTATGCTTCACTAACATGGTGCTTGAGCCACATTGAATCACATCTAATCTAAAGTGTTTCCATAACCTTGTCATTATCACAGTTGTAGCTTTTGCACAAGTTCATTGTGAGCAATTCCATTTGAAATTCTGATGACCAAGTTATGTGTGTGAGTCTCGTAATTGATACGGTGCTATCATGCTCCTCCATGCACCACTCACAATAAGTTGCTACCACAATAATAAACCAGACCTCATCATGCTCATGTATGGTTAGAACCATTTTGCAACTATCTTGTTATATCACATGTAGTGGGATGCTGGCTGTGTCGTACCTCAAGACCTCACCGTTAGATATCCACAAAACAGCAGGTTTTTTTTTTTTTACCTGTAATCCAGTGTAAAGGAGCCAAATAAAACAGCTAAAAAAGATTAAAATAGGTCACTCCTTAACAACACTGGGCTCAACCAAATAAAAGATTGAGCAAACATTATTTGTTTAATAACCTTTGCACCGAACAGCAACCACAATAACCACAGGATAATAGAGCACGAATCTCCATATTATTAAGTAAATTTATTTTATTATTCCTAGACTGTTTTAAACCCCCTACAGGGTTAACCTTGATTAAACTAAGAGCTTGACTTTATTCTCCAGTCATCCACATGAAATCAAAGAATGAAGATATGCGCTCAGTCCCATCAAGAACATTACACAAGTCTGATTCTTACCACACTGTACTCTCAGCAGCAACTTGCTCTTTAACCAAATCTGTATTATGGGTGACTATTAGCATTTCATCAAAAACTGAGCCCTTGTGAAAAGGCACATTAAAATGTGCATGCAAAAAGTGATAATTTATGCTCTAGAGCAGTGGTTCCCAACCCTGGTCCTCAAAGACCCCTATTCTTCATGTTTTACTTGTTTCACTGCTATTCAGCAGGTCCTCAGAAGATTGTTAATCACTCATTCATTCAAACCAGGTGTGTCAAAACAGGGAAACATCTAAACATGCAGGACAGGAGTCCTTGAGGACTAGAGTTGAGAACCACTGATTTAATACATGTTGGTTAATTATTTACAAACAAATGGCAAATAAGCAATGGCTTACAGAGGCAACACTTAAAAAAACATAAAACTAAGTTAATATTATATTTTTTAAAATGTCTCATCAAGTTCAGAAAACCTCTTGAGGTGTTTGTCAACATTTAAACGCTCTTAAGAAAAAATTCTAAACTATTTTATGATTTAGCAAACATGCTAAATCTCAGGAACTTAGGTGATATCACCAGCATAATCCCCTTTCTTATTTTGTGTTTATACAATGCTATGCTAATTTACGGTTTGCATTTTGAACAAACTTTTTTTAAATCAAGTTTTGACATGAATATATTTCTTGTGACTTTAGTGTTTATTTGTTACATTATATATTTGCATTTGGAAAGTAACTTTCTCTCAAAATATTTCTTCTCTTCAAACACAGAACAATTACCTTAAGACTAAAAGTCTTTGAAAGTTGTGGGAGTGACAGTTTTGCAAAAGTATTTATAATGACAGAAAAATAATAGCACATGCTTACTGCATTGAGTAGTAAGAATATTACAAATACAATAGTTTAGATCTTTTTACATAGGGTTTGCAATAAGATTATTAAGGATGGCAATCAAGAGGAGCCAGTTGAGGGGCTTTGAGCATCTGGTAAGGATGCAACCTGGACGCCTTCCTACGGAGGACCTTCAGGTATGTCCAACTGGGTGGAGAGAAAACCCTCGGCTGGCTCGGGAACACCTTGGAATCCTCCTGGAAGAGCTGGCTGGGGAAAGAGGTCTGTGCCTCCCTGCTCAAGCTGAGGCCCCGGAACTTGAGTTGTAATAAGCGGAATGGATGGATGGATGGATAAGTCACTCTTTGAATGGCCTCAGTTTGGAGGTGAATTGGTGAGCTAATGGTTAGTAGTTAAGAATAAAGTGGGTTGCTGCCATTGTAAACCAACTCCTGGTTTAAAAAAATGTCCCAGCAGTTCATTCAAACACAATTATATTAACACATATGGTGCTGTTAGTTTTACAATACTTAATTCTTTATACAGAGTTATATGGTTATTTGCAAAAAAAAAAAAAAAAAAAAAAAGCAGCATAGCAGCACATCTAGTAGGCCTACTTCACTAAGGCCCTTGAGCAGGAATATAACAATTCTGCTGGAATGGAATGAGAAATTTATTGTTAATTTAAGGTTTAAAAAATACCATTTGCATTAACTGCTCGGAAATATGGTATTTACAGATTTGCAGTGTTTTAAGAAGGCTGCAATCCACTTTGGTCTTGGCCCCACTCAGACTAGCTATCAGCTTGTCAGTCCATCAGAAGAAACTCAGGTCAGAATATAATTTTCATAAACTGTCGACAAAACGCCGCTTCAAGAAAAACGAATTATCGTTTTAAGGTGACATTCTCATCGTAGCCTGATGTTAAAGGCACAGTGTGTAAGATTTGTTGTTTTCAGCAACATCTAGTGGTTGAGTGGTTGAATCATCCTCCCTGGTCC
>NW_013952543.1:1293154-1298477 GCF_001266775.1 Austrofundulus limnaeus
GTCCCACACCAAGGATTCATCACAGCTGAATCAGCTTCAGCTTTAAATGGACTGAACAACTTTTTTTATTCACAAATAATGCAGTCTTCTAAGTAAGTATATTAGTATTGAGAGCAAATTTACCTAATTAAAGCTGAAAGCTTTAAAAAATGTAAAAAAAAAAAATTTCCAAACTTGTTTCAACTTTATGTCCTTAAAGGTTTGCTCGCCAAAGATTGGCTTTTATTTTTTCAATACTTGTGCTTTAAAAATATAAATGGCCTTCTCTTACCAAGGTTACTGTTTAAAGCTCAGGAAATGAAAGATATTTTTGACCAAGGCAGGACAGCAGTGCAACTTAAATAAAATAAAAGCCCAGTCTTTCTGTATCCTTTTGGTGACACGAATAGTGATGAACTTGAACTAAAAGAGAAAATGGTGAATCAATAATCACATTCTCAAAACATTTTTTTTCCTATATCTGTGCTTTTGTAACACTGTCCTCTGAATCTGTTTAGGTCACTCTGCTCTGGACTCTGTCAACCTCTATACAGTTGAACCCTAAAAATGGAAAGAAAGGAGATGTTTTTATGTTATGTCTTCCATTACTCCTTTTAATGTTTTTTTTATTATTTTTTTTACTGGAATGCCATTAATATTTTACAACATGTAATAAGCTTGACGTCTGGGGACCGTGTTGGTGCCATGATGACAGCAAGCCTATCCAAGCTGATTAGCTCATTTGAGGGGAAGCTCATGTCCTGGGAAAGCTTTGATAGCAATTTTGTTCAAAGCCATAAACATCGGGGCCTACTGAGTCAAGTGAACAAACAGCTTTTGCCTTATAATTTGTGAAAAGAAGAACCCAACCATCCCCTGAGTAATAAACAACTGCCATCAAAGCCTGACAAATGATTTCACCACCTCTTTATATGCGCGCCACATCAGAGAAGTGACTGTGTTGAAATTGGCTGAGAACCGTGAAATGATAAGACTAACACCCAACATGCTAGATGTTCTTGTTTATTGTTTGTTAGAAATGTTGAGTGGTTTCAGAAATATCTAGAAGTGTATAATCAAGTGGAAAGATCACAAAGCTCTTTTTTATAAACACGTCACGAATTATTTTCTCATTTCAGCCAAATATACTTTTGAAAAAACAGCCTTTTTTGTGCATTTCTGTATTTTAGAATATTTTTATGCAAGAAAAAGCAAGTCCAAAAGAATACTTTTTACCGTTAATGTAGTAGGAGGTTTGGTTTATAATATTTCAAGAATGCAAACACTGTGGCAACCCATACACATGAGGTTTGTTCTGTTTCTTGCGGTTGTGTGGAAACTGAACTGTAACCTGCAGGGAAGATTCCTGGGAGCTGGACACCATGTGGGAAAGATATGGTCATTACTTCCAGTGGTCCCTCCAGTCCTGGAACAAGCCACATTACCGTGGAGCTGCGGGTCCTTGTTAACATCGTTGGCAGGTGGTGCATGAACCTAGTTGTCCTTGTCAGGACCCTAAAGGCATCTTCTCAGCAAAAATTGTTAACTGGTAACTTTATTTTTTCAAACCCGAAGTGAAGTGCTGTGATGGATCGGATAAGTGGGAACCTTTGTTACTGAAAATAAAACAGAAACATTAGATGCTACAGGAAGCTAAACCTAGTTTTTCAGCGAGCATCATGATGTGTTTCTGAGTATTTAGGCTTGTTGGCCATTTTTCTCTGCACACACTCAGATTTTCTTATCCCAAACAGCCCTCAATCACGCAAGGTTAAACTGTGTAAATATCTGTTCCGTTTTAATAAATGGTATCTGATATAAAATGATCTGAAACTGTAGGCAGCATTTTTGGATGAGGCAAATGATGGTACACCCTATTGTGTTTGAGTCTATTTTGTGTGAATTTCCTCTCAAAGATTTTATTCAAAGTATTCACATTATTCTTTGAATGTCCGAAACAATCAGAAAATATATACACATTTTTAAAACTCGTAAGAAAAGGTAGCTGGAGTCACCCCAAGAGATAGGGTGAGAAGTTCAATTATCTGGAAGAGACTCAGAGTAGAGTTGCTCCTCCACATCGAGAAGAGCCAGTTGAGGTAGTCTGGACATCTAGTAAGGATACCTCCTGGATGCATCCCTAGAGAAATGCTTCAGGCATGTCCAACTGGGAGGAGACCCAGGACATGCTGGAGAGACTATGGCTGCGTCTCAGTTCATGGGCTGCATCCTCATAAGTATGTAGCCCACCTGGGCCACGTGGACCACATCCTTCCCAGTCACAYGTCTTTTCACTGGAAGAATAACATCACAATTAAAATGTTACACAGAAATAAATAATAATAAAAACATTAATAATTTGGGTTTAACTCCAGTATCAGTACTTGTAGTTGTATTTTATTTAACATCTTATTGCAGCATGAATTTCATCAGCTAAGTTGCTAAACTTACATTTAAAAACAAATTCATCAGTCTGTAATGAATTTCTAAACTATGCTGACTTGGTAAAAATATAAAAACTCATCCGTCTTCATTTCTCTGTTTAGTTTGCTGTTGACGCATTGAATCCTGGGATATCCTCAGCCGGGAAGGATACTTGGATACATCCTTAATTTTTGAAATTTTGTGGGCCAGATTCCTTGACTTGCATGGGGTTTATCCTTTGAATTGGGACAGTACTCGGCATGGGGCATAGACATAGCTGAAAACATAGGTTTTAAAAATGATCAGACTTTCGGGCGGCCGTGGCAGAGTGGTTAGGGGAGTCGCCCTGGAACCGGAAGGTCGCCAGTTCAATCCCCAGTCCAGTCATTTCAGTCATTGTGTCCTTGGGCAAGACACTTCACCCACTTGCCAACTGATGGTGGTCAGAGGGGCCGGTGGCGCAGTATGGCAGCCCCACCTCTGTCAGCCTGCCCCAGGGAAGCTCTGGCTACGATAGCTACATTTACATGGACATATGTAATTGGATTAAATGGTCRTTCGGAATAAAAATGTGTCACGTAAACAGCCCATTTGGATTATTCTGATCCRACTGAGATCAATCCAAATAAATTTTTAATCCAAATGAGAGAGGTGGGTTATGCCAATTGATAATCGGAATGACGTGCATGTAAACACTTCATAGGATCATTTTATTCTGATTGTAGAAAACTGACTTGTGTGTGCATGTCTTCTGACTTTCATTCACCCGGTTCTGCTCTCAGAGGAGGTGGGACAGCAGTGCTCCAGCTGCGCTGCACCGCGCAGAACTTTTCCTCCTCRMTCTCTTAACAGATGAAAAAGGAGGCAAACAGCAGACGTTGCTTCGCAAAAAAATGAAAATAAAAAACATGTRTTGCTTCATCTGCAGCTCAACCGAGGAGTAACGACGTCTCTACCATTAAGAAAAGCTGACACGGGTCCGTCCTGAGTGTACAGAAGAGCTTTGTTTATGTTTGTAACACGGAAGTAGAGCTGAAAGTTTACAACACTGCCCATGTCCGGTCCTGTGCATGGAAACACTTTTCATGATCGGATTGTGTCCATGTGAACAGTATATTCGGATTATTTAATCTGAATACATTTCAATCCGATCAGAACATTTTGTGCATGTAAACATAGCTAGTGTAGCTTACGATCATCAGTGTGTGAATGTGTGAGTGAATGAATGATCCATGAAAATTGTAAAGCGTCTTTGAGGGTCTCGAAAAGCACTATGTAAGATTAATGGATTATTATTATTATTATTATTATTATTATTATTATTATTATTATTATTATTATTATTATTATTATTATTATTATTATTATTATTATTATTATTGTTGTTATTATTATTATTATTGTAAAACAAGGGCTCAACCATTTTAATTTAATACTCAGCTTTTATTCTCAATAAAATGTTGAGAAAAATGAAAATTCGATGAGAAATATTGGACTCTCTCAGTAAAAGCTCATATGTTTGCTTCCAGATCTCAGCTTTTGAGCTTTGCAGCTTATGGCACATCCAGAAGTCCAGATGAAGTCACGTAAAAAAAAAACTGACTTGAAGACCTAGGCAGATGATAAGCTTTAATGCTGGCTTTAAACCAAATCTGCCAAGTATTCATCAGCATAAAGGCCTTGATTAATAAATATGCAGATGTTTATTTGCTCTCTTCCTCTGGCAGGTTATCTGGAACAGATTGCATCTCCTCAGCACTGACACTTAGGTGCTGACAGATAGACAGATGGGCTGCCGGTTGCCCCATTGGTCTCCTTCTGATGGTGTCTACGAGGATGGATGCGATTCTATTTGGGGCACAACTGGTCATCTCTCAACCTGCTCTGTGTTTACACAGCGATCCACTTGCATAGACCTTGTTTACTCTTGGTAAATAGCTCAAATTATGAGCACAGGATGTGCTAATGGCAAGAGCCAAATAAATAAATGTAGTGTAATTCAACATGGGGGATGGGGGGGGGGGGGGTCCAGTAGTGGACACAGGGGCTTTATCTTCTTCTTCTTTCTTTTTATTTTTTGTACATTTAGCTTACTTTTTTAGCAATTCATTGAAATGCTTACATCTTTGTCACATGACAAAGCTGTTCACAGTTGATGCCAGTTAGGAGCTGCGAAAATAGAGGCAAGCAGCTTTCTAAGGATGCTGCCGCTGTTTTGCTGATGACGCCAACTTCTCTGTGTGTGTGCATGTGTGTGTGTCTGTCTGTCTGTCTTTCTGTCTGGCAGGCTGCTGTGCCAGGCTGGAGAGGGAGTCGGGAACAGTTCCACACATCTAGGCATTAAACTAATGTGCTGGGATCAGGGGCCAGTGCTTCGCAAGCTGTTTCTTTGGCTCAAGGCTATAATAGGAATGGGCAGTGAGTGAGCTCTGGCAGCAGTGATGGCAGAGAAACCAAACACCTGTCGACGTCCCATTCCAGGTCCAATAAACACATATATTCCCATCTATCCAATGTATCCTCCTGTAGTGATTAGAGTGATCAACAATGGACCCAGGTGATGTGTTGGCTAGAGGGACTGTTGAGAACCCATGACTTGGAGCAGTTTTGTGGGAGTAAAAGAAAATACCATAATTTTTTTAGAAAGTACAAGGTTCTTGTGATTAAATGTTCAGACTACAATTCATTTTCCACATTACCTCTTACTTACACTTTAATAAAAATGTGGTCTGTTCACATTTTATAGAAGATAAAGTTTTTTTTATTTGCATTCAACAAATTTATAACATACGTGTTATTATCAGAGGTTTATAGTAACTATTTACTTAGTTTCGGTACGTACTGTATTTATTCATACTAGAAATTTAACCCCCCAAAAAAGAGATCCATAAAGTGTGTGTGTGTGTGTGTGTGTGTGTGT
>NW_013952543.1:1299477-1314448 GCF_001266775.1 Austrofundulus limnaeus
GTCCTGATCACTCCTAACTTGTGTTCCAGTGGATGGTGGGAGTCAAAACGCAAATATTGGTGTGTGGGTGGGCTTACGATGTACACCAGTTTCCAACTGTCCTCCATCCGAAACCGAGACATCGCAATCCAGGAACGCCAACCTGCCATTTTTTACATCCTCGTGTGAACTTAATATATTCATCCACAGAGTTGATGTGATCAGTGAAATGTTGGACTTCCTGGGCTCTCATTTTAACCCAGGTGTCGTCAACATATCTGAACCAATGGCTCAGTGGCACCCCTGAAAAGGACATCAAGGCTCTCTTTTCCACTTCCTCCATGTACAGGTTTGCAACAATAGGAGAAACTGGGGATCCCATAGCGCGTAGCCCAGCTGGGCCACAAGGGCCACATCCTTCCCAATCCAGGTAAGCTGCATGAAACTGTTGTGAAATGAGACGGTCTAGCCTTCACTTGATGTATGTTTGTGTGTGACCACACTACCCCCATTACCATAGTGATCGATTTCATATCAGACTTAAAATGCGTTAGGACATGTATTTACACATTTTTTCACTGGAAGAATAACTTGGCAATTAAAACTTGACATGTGAAAAAACATTAATAATTTGGATTTAGCTCCAGTATCAGTACTTGTAGTTGCATTTTATTTAACATCTTATTGCAGCATGAATTTCATCAGCTATGTAAGTTGTTAAACTTGCTTTTAAAAATAAATTCTTCAGTCCACGATGAATTTCCAAACTACGCCGACTTGGTAAAAAAGTGAAAACTCAGCCATCTCGGTTTCTCTGTTTAGTTTGCTGTCGACAAATTGAATCCTGGGATATCCTCGATAAATGCACACTCAAGAGGATGCAGCCCATGAATTGCAGAGGTGTCAAGTAACTAAGTACAAATACTTTGTTACTTTACTTAAGTAGTAATTTTGGTTATTTATACTGTAATTATTTTTCAGACTACTTTTTACTTCTACTTTTTACATTTTAATTCAATTTTCTGTACTTTCTACTCCTTACTTTTTAAAAAGGCAAAACGTATTTCATTTCTATTTAACTTTGACTTGTTTTTATTCCATCTTTTCATTGTTCGGAAAAAATAAATAAATATAAATCTATCCAGACACATAGAGCCTGTGATAGAGTGAATTTGATTGTGGTTGATGAGAAGTGTAAATATAAGTGTGAAAAGTGTAAATATATACCATTCTGGCATCCTATTGGATTGAACTCACTCCATCACACCTGTGTGACACAAATCACATCACACTCCAGCAGGACAGACTGTAGCACAGTGATGTACAAGAATCGCTTGTGTTACGCGAGCATATTACGAGGGTATGTGCAAAAATTTCCCAGGTGCTCAAAAAAACAAGTAAAAATAGCAATGCGGAAATCACGAATTTGACACAAAATGGAATCCAGTATAAAAAGCAGAATCTCACAGAATTTGCTCATTTGGGTGAATTTCTGATGTATTTTGGACGTTGCTGTTTTCTGCACCTGYCATTACCTGGCTTACTTATTTAATTATTTATTCACTTTCAAGGCAACATTTTATCTTTATCTTTAATCTTTCTTTGAAAAGAATAAAATGCCTGAGAATTAAATGTTCTATGGGGTTAAATAAATAATTTTCATTTAATAAACAGTTGTTGTACATTATAGTTTTGGAGAATCATGCTTAGGTTTGACTGAAGGGGTACTAGTGGTATTACAAAATGGCTTGGGGTAAGTCTAAAAAAGTTGGGAACCACTGCTATAGAAGATGTAGTATAGAATGAAGATGACCGTGGCTGAAACAAGTAGTCTAGCCTGGTCCTTGCCTTCCCACGCAGTTGCGTTCAATTTTAGTTTCCCTTACCAGGCTAAGTCTAGTCAGTTAATTCAATTTTTTCAACATTTTAGTTTAACATTATACTCATTATTGACTTCAGAAAAAAGTGTGTGTGTGTGTGTGTGGGGGGGATGTTATAAACCCTGAGGCACAACCTAAGATTTTATCTTTAATGGCCTTTTTTATAGTGTTCATTACTTTTACTTTTATACTTTAAGTAGTTTTAAAACTAGTACTTTTATACTTTTACTTGAGTAAAAAGCTCAAGTTGATACTTCTACTTCCAAAAAAGTATTTTTAAACTCTAGTATCTACTTAAGTAATGAATGTGAATACTTTTGACACCTCTGATGAATTGAGACACAGCCTTAGTGTTCAAGAGGACTCTACGTAGTGTGAACCTGCAGCCCAGCAGCTGCTGCTGACAGGGTTGTTTTGGTTTACTGATAAACCCGAACAACGTTGTGTTGTGATCTCAGTAGGATTTGCCTGGTTAAATAACCGTAAATACAAAATTTAAAAAATACGTATTTTATATGTAAAATGATTTATATAGGATACATTGAGTTTTTTTATTTGTTTGTTTATGTTTAATATTTCATTTATCCCCAGAGATGACCACTCCTGAAGTTGCAGAGGACGTTTCTTGACATCTGGTTAAGTAGATACTTCAATAACCCCCTCAAGACACTTTTGTGTCTCTTTAATTTTATCTTGGCTACAAGTCTGCCACAAAGATGATGTGTTAAACTAAAGCGAAAAGAGAAGATGAAAAATAAGAAAATAATTTCTTGCTACAGTGATATCAAGTTTAAACCCTGGACACAGAAAGTAAGGTAAAGATAATGAAATCTGGCTGTCTGAGACTGAGTATTTTCAAATTAATATGATGCAGATTTTATTTTCATGATCAGAGGAGTTGTCTGGGGTGGGGGGTTGTTATGTTGCACTTGCAGCCTTAATAAAGACATCTGCCATGTATGTTTCCATGAAAGAGTGAATATCTATTCATCTTCTGAAGTCACCAAGTCCATTCTTGATGCTGTGGCTCATAAGAGACTTACATTCTCTCCTTGTCTTGCATTAGCAATTACCGTCTCAGTGGAAAGGTCAAGAGATGTTTTTAAAATGCGACCCAGGTCTTTGCCTGACTGCTCCACTGAAATGTTGTCATACATTTATTGGGAATCAAATGAAGCTCCTGTGAATAGTACCGAGCAGAAAGCCATGACATGCTGACATTTTAAGAACCAAGGTGAAAGGCTGTCAGAAGACTTTGTCTCACTGTGTCCTCTTATTGCTCACTGTATAATTCCTGTTGTCTGATCATTAGGGGTCCAAGACCGCAGAGCAGGGGAACGCAGCTGCAAAGCAGCATTGTTTTCATGCATCCAGCGGATCATGGAACCCTATTGTTTCTGTTTTGTTTTTTATCATTCTCCATTATTTTTTTTATTTTTCCTCTGTCTGCAAAACTTATATCACAACATCCCAAACCACAAGGACAGTGCCAAAGATATTTACAAGGTAGTAAACAGGCTGTAAACAGTGGTGTTGACAAAAAGACAGGAGACGAAACTGGAAGTAACAGGCTTGAAGATGCAGTTCTACTTGGGAATGTGATAGATAAGTTTAGGATTGAGATCCTCAGAGGTACAGCACAGAAAACTGTGAGAGAATACAGTATTAGAAAGACCAGACTGAGATGACCTGGACATATCTAGAGGAGGCACAGATGGCGAATTGGTACATATTGAACAATCAGTATAACCTGCTATTATATGTTTATTCTGTGATATTTTAACACAAAGTATAAAGAACATAGAATATATGTTATCCTATGATTACAATAAAGGGTTGTTAAATGGTCTGTACTTGTATAGCACCTTTCTACCCAACCAGGACACTCGAAGCACTTCACACAGCTGCATCCTCATTTACCCATTCACACAGCACTTTATTAGGTCTCTACAACGTTAACATGTACAATCATCTGTGGAGACTAATCAWTGCCAATCACATTCATACACTGATGGGACACACATCAGAGGCATTAGGAGTGAAGTGTCTTGCCCAAGGACACAACAACTGAGACAGCTGGGATTGAACCGGCGACCTTCTGGTTCCAGGACAACTCTCCTAGCCACTCTGCCACAGCCGTCCCAACAAACAAAGATGTTTTTAAAGCCAGTAATGTTTGACATACATGACATACCAGACACAGGTAGGCCTAAGTGTATTCCTCCTTTTCTTTGTTTTAAATTTTATACTAAACTGAGACAGCACAAGTACCGTATTTTTCGGACAATAAGCCGCGACTTTTCTCCTGAACTTTGAACCATGTGGCTTATAGTCCGGTGCGGCTTACACGTGGATTTTTTCTTCAGCCACCAGGGTGCTCTTTAGCTGGAGGTGGGTGCTCTTATCTGGAGGTGGGGGCTCTTATGCTGCATTTGCTTCAACCACTCACTTCAAAAAAAGAAAGGAAAAAAAAAGCGATCCTTCCAGAGCCGACTGTTGCACCAGGAAGCAGCGATTTAAAGAAAGTCAGTGGCCAAAAACTCATAAAAGGGGATAAAACAGACATTTTTCACGGTGGAATCTGACTGATAAGAACTTTGGAGCTTAATCTGGGACCAGTTTGTGGATAAACAACGTCGAGTGAAGAGCCGCTGACTTTTTTTCCTGCATTGCACTCTCCGGGGAAGGAATCCCGTGCAGTGACATATGCTGGAGCTGGAGGGGTTTCCCGAACCCCAGCAGCTCGGCTCGGGGTTTCTCGGGGGAACTATGAAAGGTCAGTGCGAAAACGAATGCCGAACAACCRCGTGAGGGCGCGTCGACCGGTTGAAAGCCGAGCAACCACAGCCAGTTTAGCTGGAGGTGTAGCGCCATTTTGTTTTAGCTAGTAGCAGACACGACGGATCTTCGACAGACATGATATTGGACAGTATGTGGACCCACATCACGGATTCGGTGAAAGCAGCCATCAAGAAAACAAACTCAATTTCTGCTGTTATTCCTGGAGGTACAACAAAGTTTTTGCAACCCCTGGACATCAGTGTGAATCGTGTATTTAAAGCAGCACTCAGGGCTGAATGGGAGGCTTGGATGACTGACGGGGATAAATCATTCACAAAACCTGGCCGAATGTGAAGAGCGTCATTTCCTGATGTCTGCCAGTGGATTCTAACAGCGTGGAGCAGAGTGAGTGAGTCCACCATCACCAATGGGTTCCAAAAGGCTGGGCTGCTACGTGAAGAGGACACCACAGCTTCAGAGCCAGCATTACCCYGGGAGGACAACAGATACCGCTATGTGACGCAGCTTTTCTCAGCTTGTTTAACTCCGACACTGAAGAGGAGGACTTCAATGGTTTCAGTGCACCGGAGGACGATGAATGAGACGTTTTGTTGGACCAGAAACTGTTAAATAAAACTACTAAAATGTCAGTTATTCCTCCGAACTTTAATTCCTAAAGATTAGCTTTTTATGTTTTGATGTTGAATTCACTTTTTTGACGACGATTTTGAGTGTACTGTTTTTTTATGTTGGGGGTGCGGCTTATAGTCCGGTGCGGCTTATAGTCCGAATAATACGATATACAGAATTGATCTGCACATGGATCCTGCTACTTCCTGACCAATTGTTGAGGATCTGACCCAAGAAGGGCAGCACATCTTATTTATATAATAAGGCAAAAATGCATAMGGTAAAGTAAAAACAGACAAAAAAAATTTAAAAGCAACACATGAAGATAAAAAGACTTGAGGGGAAAATAATAAATGAAAACATTTAAAAGAAACAAATGCATGTACAAGAAAAAACATTTTTAAAACCAGTCAAATTTTAATTATGTGCTAAATATATAATTTGTTGGAACTAAGCTTGAAAAAATAAATATGGTCAATTAAATTATAAAACATGAGGTAATGGTCTCCTTTTTGAAATTAGTTGGTGCATTTTTAAGTGTATTTATTTATTTATTGGTCCTCTGATTTTATTTCTAATTGTCAGTTTCAGTCCTCCATAGTTAAAAAAAAAACATGCTGAGGGTAGATTTAATTTGTCTTGGACTGCTACTTATTTTGTGGTCACTGAATAACTGTCACTGATCTAAAGCAGCTTTACAAAGCACAGTCTCAAGCAGAAGACCTACATTCAGTAAATGACTTCACTGAAACAAACAAAAATATTTATTTATTGTGATGTTACTGAATATAAATAATGAGCTACTGAAATTAATAAGATTTTTTTCTAATCACATATGCCTTTGAACAGTATAGAAATATTACATCCACAAAAAGGTAACAGCTTTTTTTAATTAGAAAAACTAAATGCCCTCACTGGGTAATGAACTGAAGCATCCTGTATAGTAAGCATGATCACTTGCCTCACTTCTACTTTTCAAGTACATATTGGGGCCAATGGACCAAACCCATTGTGAAACTGATGGTGGTGGTGGCTTTATGTAGCAGGGGTCATAATAATTGCACATTGGCAATATTCACAATTAATGTGATTGTGTTTTTCTCTAAATCTTTCAAGAGAGGGAAAATGAGATCATTATCCTCC
Source organism: Austrofundulus limnaeus (assembly GCF_001266775.1). NCBI lineage: Eukaryota > Metazoa > Chordata > Actinopteri > Cyprinodontiformes > Rivulidae > Austrofundulus > Austrofundulus limnaeus. The sequence continues at coordinate 1,305,891 of NW_013952543.1, forward strand.
ACCAGTAGAACATGCAAAACCTTCATTTCAGTAAATGGTACTGAACTTATAGAGCGCTTTTCAAGTCCCTCTGGACCCCAAAGCGCTTTACACTAACAGACATTCACCCATTCACACACACATTCACACACTGATGATGGCAAACTACATTGTAGCCACAGCTGCCCTGGGGCACACTGACAGAAGCAAGGCTGCCATGCACCGGCACCACTGGACCCTCTGACCACCATAGGCAAGGTGGGTGAAGTGTCTTACCCAAGGACACGACGGCTGGACGGGGGATTGAACCAGTGACCTTCCAGTTCCAKGACGACTCCCCTAACTACTCCGCCACAGCCGCCCAGTAGGGCAGTCTGCACCACCATTACACAATTAAGGCATCAAAATATAGCATTTGTGCCTTCTTTCACACCAATATGATTCTTACTGCTGAAGGACTTGTGCTTTTCTACTAAATGCTCCAAGAATCCAAGGTGTATACATCCAAACTGATTTTACTTGTCCTTACACTTCTAATATAGTTTATACATCAAAACATCTGAATTTTATCAGAATAGATTATTACACAAATGTGTTCCAAATTAATATTAGACTTTATAGAAAAAAACTGATGTGTGTTGGAATTTGTGACAATGGCAGTTCTCAGATTTTCTATTTGTCTTTTATAGTTTCAAAGTTTGATTTGTCTGAGACTTAACTGTTTGTTGAATGTTCTTAGCAAAAAATGTAGGCTTTCCTCTTTACTCTGTTTTGTTTTAATGATTAAACTAAGTTCACTTRTAAGCCTGATTCACTTCACCACTCAGCAAATTTGGTGTTGCGCCATCTGTTTTACTTAGAAGTGGCACAGATAGCAAGGCTCCTGCTGGATTGAGACGTCAGCTTTTTGCAATGTTCAGCACAAAGATAAAAAAATATTTATTTTGTTTTGAATATTTAAGAAAAATCTAATGTAGAGAGAGAGAGTAGAAGCAACATTCTGCTTTTAGCCTGTCTTGCTCCTGCTGTAGACAATATATCTTAAAGGTTACGTCTGTTTGCATTAGATTTTGTTTTGGTTTGATGCCAGTGGCTCTGTAAAAATGTTACTTCAGAATGAGTTGGAATTTTTTAACTTTACTGAAACAAAACAAACTTTCTGCAAAGAAAATAGACTAGAAAAACAGATGTTCTATTAATCCCAGCAGTGAACTTAAGAATTAGAGAAGATGGGGATAAAGAGAAAACAGAACACATCCAATAACCAATGAGCTTAAAAGGAGATTAGCTGGGCTGTGTTAGGAAAAATACTGTTCAGTGATCTCTTCTTGGATTTGCTTTAAGTAATAGTTCAATTTATATTTTAATTGTTATTAATAATTCTTTAAACATAAATAAAAGTTGAATTCCCACTGGACTGAAAAGCTAGTTAGAGTAAACAAGGCCTAAGAGGATGGCTGCCATCTTAAAACAGTTCTAGTGTCAAAAATTTCGTAGCTGGTTCTGCCAACAGTTTTATAAAATCCAGTCAAAATTTATTTATTTTCAAACGGAAACGTGTTTCTAAAACAACTGGTAAGATAATCTTTTAACAGAATATTAATTCAAAACTGTCTGAACTATCCCTTTACTCAGTGGCGGATGCTGGTCTTTCATGGAGAGGAAGCTCAGTTTCGGCCTACATCATAAAATGTGTTCCTTTTCAAGGAACAGAGGGTATTAATATTATTATATTAATTATTATATTAATGATAACAATTGTTCAACCTTTCCTTCTCCTCTGTCTCTCCGTATAAAGACACAATCCTTTGTAATAAAATCTTGTGTGGGTTTCAGCAATGTTTCTTGAACACAAATATCATTTTTTTTCTTTGAGATCTTTAATAAGTCCTTTAAACTCCTGTTCCTTACACAGCTACACTAACCTGGCCCTCCCCTCTTGAACATTTGAGTTGTTCTGACTAAATACCTTCAAGCCACACAAACAAAATGGACTGCAGTGGAATATTCCATGTTGCAGGTAAAAGTAAACATTATTATCCTTCGCTTATTGTTGCTACTTTATACCAGCAACCAGTGGTGGGCAGCTCTAATCCAAATATTTGTTGCGCAAGTTCCAATGTGCTTTCTAAATTATTAAGGAGAACAAGTTCTAAAGCACTTGCGTTCATTTAACCTTTTTTTATTCTGAAGTGCAAAATTGACTCAGAGGTCACCAGAGCATATTGCAGTGACAACACAAGCCATTCTTGCATAATACTGCAGACTAAAGGCATGTCAATTAATTTAAACAGCATTGCACATAACACCGCAGTATGGGGAGATGATTTGTAGAAACAGATGTATGTTTCATGGTGATAATCAGTTGTTGTGGATTGCTAATTCTGCTGCTTCTTGGTTATTTCAGCTGTAGACAGCAGCACAGTGTTCTTGCTGTCAATCCTTTTCTTCTCTGAGGGATCACAGAAGAAACCACAGCATATTTTTACAACCAGAAGGTTGGTGTGCCTCATTTCCATCACAAAAGGCTAGGAGGTACCTGCCTCCACAGTTTGCACAATACAGACACTTTATCATGGAGAATCATGCAAAATGTTTTGGTCCCAGGCATGCAAAGCACCTGCAAAGTTTGGAACATCATTGTTCTGGACATTGTTGTAGCAGACATATTATTCTGGACATAGTTCACCACTATCACAGAACAGGCAGGTTAGTATGTTCTGGCTAGCTGTGTATCATGGTTACAGATGTCATGCTCAAGCTCCTTGGTTTTAAGCCATTGGGGCTATATGATTTGTTTCCTGACTTGTAAGGAGATGGGTTCTCCTTGAATGATCTCATCTTCTGAAAGGCTCTCTCCCTACTCTGTACCATATTCTGCAAAACCTAAGAATATCAAGCACTCTTTATTTGTTCTCTTCTCCTTTATGATGACTATATTCAAGAGCCACATCCTCGGGTATAATTTGTGGCAGTATGGGGCATAACATGGTTCCATAGGTGTCCGAAACCACTTCCAATGACTCCAAGCTCCTTATCTTAATCTCATGCTCATATAATTGTCTCAGGGAATTGATATCTGATTTTTTTTTCTTTTTGAAGAAGTGAGATTTAAAAGCTCACCTCGATACACCGCTCTGGCTCTCTACTCTGGAGCTGCCCATGCTGAGAGGCACTGAGCTGGAGTGAGCATACTTGTTTCCCTTCACCTTGGTGCCTCTACGTTGGGGTTCACTCCAATGAATGAGAGGATAGCCTCTCTCCGCCTACATGTGGGGGGACGGGTTCTGACTATTGTTTGCGCCTACGCCCCAAACAGCAGTTCAGATTATCCACCCTTTTTGGAGTCCTTGGAAGGGGTGCTGGAGAGAGCTCCTGATGGGGACTCCCTCATCTTGCTCTGGGACTTCAACACTTACGTGGGCAATGACAGTGAGACCTGGAGGGGTGTGGTTGGGAGTCAAATCTCAGATTCAGGAAGAGCAGAGTGGTTTTCATCCTGGTTGTGGAAGAGTGGACCAGCTCTACCCAAATCCGATTTTTTTGCCCCATGCGACCCATATCTGATTTTTTTATGACAGTCTGAACGCGACAAATCCAATTTTTTCAAATCTGGCTCAGGACATTTCAGTATGTGGTTCGAAATTGGATACATATCGGATGTTTTCAAAGCAACTGCAGTCTGAATGCACATGTCACATTACGTCTGACTTTTTCATCACAGAGGAGGGGCTGAAGTATCGATAAGACACTAACCTCAAGTCATACTGTTTAAATCTGTAGCTCCATGTGTTTACAGCTCCAAAACTGAAGTCCAGTTGCATTGTCTTTTTACTTTTAATGGTCCATGTAGATAGTAAGATAATAACGACATCCAGAATTGGTCTCAGAGCATATCGATCCTAAAGTTACTCAGTCGATACTTTATTTCCAGCTCGTTGCTTCGTTCCAACATTAAAATGCTTCACAGGAGCATCCGGTCAGAGGCAGGTTCAGACACTGAACTAAACAAGCATGTCTGATAATTATTTAATCGGCTCTGATTAAACAACAACTTCAGATTTGACATGCTAAAAATAGCAACCATGCTAACTCTGTAAACAAACAAGCCGGCTGAATGAAACGTCATGTTTTTTACTGCGCATACATGTCACATCAGTGCTGTGTAGTGTTCACACTGAAGTCAGATGGATGTCACATTTAAAATTTAATGTGAACGTTCACACCAAAAGATCAGATTTTTTCAAAAATCAGATTTGAGCATTAAGACCAGCACTGTGAAAGTAGCCAATAATATGGGCTATTAGGTCCCTGTACGACCAGTGTCAGAGTTTGGACCACATTGCTGGTAGTAAGTCAGCCTCATTTCCGGTGAGAGTTGGACTCCGACAAGGTTTCCCTTTGTCACCGATTCTATTCATAACTTTATGGACAGAATTTCTAGGCACAGGCAAGTTGTTCAGGGGATCCTTTTTGGTGACCTTAGCATTGCATCTCTGCTTTTTGCAGAGGATGTGGTCCTATTGGCTTCAACAGATCATGATCTCCAGCTCTCACTGGAGCAGTTTGCAGCTGAGTGTGAAGCAGCCGGGATGAGGGTCAGTGCCTCAGAATCCATGACCATGGTTTTGGGCCGGAAAAGGGTAGGCTGCCTTCTCCAGGTCAGGGAGGAGGTCTTGCCCCAAGTGGAGGAGTTTAAGTATCTCGTGGTCTTGTTTACAAATGAGGGAATAATGGCGCGGGAGATCGATAGGTGGATTGGTGCTGCRTCTGCAGTGATGCGGGCGCTATATCGATCTGTCATGGTGAAGCGAGAGCCGAGCCAGAAGGGGAAGCTCTTGATTTACTGGTCGGTCTACGTTCCTACCCTCATCTATGGTCACAAGCTTTGGGTAGTGATCGAAAGAACGAGATCGCGGATACAAGCGGCCAAAATGAGTTTCCTCCGCAGGGTGTCTGGGCTCTCGCTTAGAGATAGGGTGAGAAGCTCGGTCATCTGGGAGGGGTTCAGAGTAGAGCTGCTGCTCCTTCATGCCTCCCTGTTGAGGTGTTCCGGGCACATCCCACTGGGAGGAGGCCCACATGAAGACCCAGGACACACTGGAGAGACTGTTTCTCAGCTGGTCTGGGAACACCTTGGGATTCCCCCAGACGAGCTGGCCCAAATGGCCTAGGGAGAGGGCAGTCTGGGTCTCTCTGCTTAGGCTGCTGCCCCCGCGACCTGACCATGGATAAGCGTAAGAAAACAGATGTGCAGACGGAGATTTAAAAGCTTTGACACATGAGCATGTACAATGGGATCCTTTCTCCCAAATTTGTTTTGGAGTATGTAAACAGCAGTCATAATTGCTGTCCATTACAGTGAGTCCTGCTACTGCCTTTGCAGCTGCCTGTCAGATGTATTTTCAGGCACATGAACTTTTCCCTTTTGCAAAGAACAGTGCTGCTATGAATGGCAGTCTCGTACTCCAAAACTCCCGCCACAAATTCACATCACCATTWTTATTTGACTGGCTGCTGTGTTAGGATCCGTTAGAATTAGTTCTGCTGTCACACCTCCAAGCATTTGAGTTTTGCGACTGATCCCAGTTTCAATTTTGTGTGTTCTCAGCACTAGATGACCTTGTGTTTTCATCCCAATAATGAGGTCCTTATATTCCTCTGCGAGTTCAATCTCCGCTTCCATGCTGTTTATAGGGATCCACTATTAGTTGTAACATTAAACTTTATTTGATAAACATTTATTTAAACTGTAAAATAAAGACTGTAAAAATACTGTAGGCTGTTTAGTTTTGTAATTTTTTTAAATGTTTTTTTACATGGACGGAGCCATTTTATTTACACGCAAAGCATTCTGGTAAATGATGACATCAACTAGGTCATCGGTGCGAGGCTGCCCTGAAGGTTAATCTTGGACAATATCTGACGATCGACTCTTTTAAATGAAATCAGAGAGTGTTGACAGAGAGGAGAAGGTAGAAATGACTCAGCCTATAACTGAAAATATAGATGGAGGACAACAGAGCTGCTTCATGGAAGCCTTTTGCGCTAGCGCTATATTGCCTTATATGTATCAGCTCGGCGCTAGCGCATCAAACAAGTTAAACTGAGGTCCTCCATCCATATTTTCAGTTGCAGGCTGAGTCATTTTTGCATTCCTCTCTCTGTCATATGGATGGAGGACCTCAGTGATGAGAGCAGAATGTGTAGCGTTGAGCTAATACATATATATTGTGATAGCATCGGGGYTAACGCTAAAGYTAACAGGCTAAGCTGAGGTTCTTCTTCCATGAAGCAGCTCTGTTGTCCTCCATCCATATTTTCAGTTACAGGCTGAGTCATTTCTACCTTCTCCTCTCTGTCAACGCTCTCTGGTTTCATTTAAAAGAGCTGATCATCACATATTGTCCAAGACTAACCTTCAGGGTGGATATAGCTCGCTAGCAGCCTGGCATCGATGACCTAGTAGTTGATGTCATCATTTACCCAGAATGCGTTACGTGTAAATAAAATGGCCCCGTCCGTGTGATATATTTTTAAACTTTTAGTTTAAAAATTGTAAAAACTGAAAATCCTGCAGAATGTTTAGTCTTTATTTTACAGTTAAAATATATGTTTGTCATATAAAGTCTAATGTTACAACTAATCAGGGATCCCTTTAAAAGGCATTTTTCCCCATCTCCTTGTCCAGTTCATGCAGGCTATACTYCTTTGCTGATAACACAGCCAACATCTCACACACAGCCAACATCTGCATCTTTTTTGATATTTCCACATCAATTTGTTTCAAAAGTCTTGTGGTAGAACTTCATGTTGTCCTACGTTTTCTTTTCAACCTATCAATATGTAGTTCTCCAGTGTCCTGTTGCAGTTCAATGTCCATTTGATCATCAGCCATTTTGTCTTTGCTTCCCTTCTCAGGTTGACAGTCTGACTGAATAACTTTCTCTTGTGGCCAAAATGGAGAGACCCGACTCCTGACTTTCAGTTAAACATTAACTTTGGTGAAAATAAAAAAATATTTTTACATGTGCATGTAGTCAGCAGGGGTCATTTGTTAAAAATATTTTGATCTGCATTCCAGCAAAAGCTCTACCCCTCTTTCCTCCTCTAAAGGAATTTGAGAAGTGAAGTTCTCACAATTATATAACTTTGCTCTTAGACTTGACATGAACTCTAACTGCATTAACCAAATCATAACACATTTTACATTATTTTCCATAGTCCATTGGTAATTTTAAGGCTTAGTATTATTATTTTTTTGTTCTAATATGCCTATTCCCTCCGTTGCCTTGTGCTAGCTTTTCATATATCACCTGTTCTGAATCCCCAGTCATTTCATCTGTTTGCATTTGCCAGTCATCCCTCCTGGAGAGTAAATAATAAAACAATTAAGTGCACATAACACACCTGCAGAAGTAGTTTGTAAAAATAGCTACTTTATGCATATATTTTCTAGAAAGCTCTTAAAATGTACCGTCATTATGAGAAAAAGCATTTAAAGATTTTTTGTTAAATGATTATTGGCTTGTACAAGCTTCAGGCTGCCAAAAGCTCGCTAAGAAAAGAGCAGACAAACAAAGCCCCAACTGTGCGTGACTCCAGATCATCAACCGGTTTCCCCCAAGGTTGTAAAACCCATTATACAGGCTATTTGTTCATCTGTTGCAGACAAAACAGGGACTTCCTGCTCCTCTTTAATGTCAGTTTTTAAAGAGGTGACAAACTTTATTTTGGTTAATGCTCCAGCATATTTTTAAACCTTTTTCAGGACTTCTTTAAAATTAAGTGTTAAGTTCTTCAAAATTAAACACTTATAATACTTTAAACCATTCAGAAGAGTTTGGTCTTCTAAAGTTGATTTCATTTTCTCTACTTCAAAGAAGGGAATCTCAGTTTCACATTTTGTTAAAATTGAGCTTCCTTTTTCATGTGGTATTTTATGATAGGGGCTGTCTGAAAGTGGTTCAAACCATAATTTATATGCAAATGATTAATTAGGTGAATGTCTACACCCATTTAAAGCTAAAAATGGAAGTGGGCATAATGGTACAGGTTTACAATGACTGAGAACTATGCATATAAAATGTCTGTTAAGAATTAAATGAAGATGCTCATTTATTTTATTTTACTTTAGTCAACAGTTTAATATAGTTAGGATTTTTTTTTCAAAACGAGACAACACATAAAATAATTTAACATGTTAAAAACATTTAAAATGATGTTATAAGAGGCTAATTTGTTAAATTCAGTTCCTTGCACATAGGCAAACACACAATTAATACAAATAAGGGCAGGAAAAATATCAGAGAGGAAGGAACATTTTGTGGAATTTCTGCTCCATATATTTGTGTACATCACCGTTCACAGATGCATTTTTTTTGTCTGTTTTAGCTATTAGTCTAGTAAAAAATTAAAACATTTAACTTTAGTTAATTGTTCTATCATATACAAATCTAAAGCCCTTTAAATAAAAGGAAAATTAAAAAAATTGTGTGTTATACATGTAGCAATAACTTGGAGTGAAATGTTAACGCTCCAAACTCTGACCATCACATGACTCTGCCCATGTTTACAAG
>NW_013952543.1:1315448-1328672 GCF_001266775.1 Austrofundulus limnaeus
AAATTATTTTTTCTGTGCAGAGAACTTCCTCTGCTATATATTTTTTTCAAATAGACATATCAAATCTCCTCAGTTGAAAACACTAAAATGATAGAAAAGATGTTTAAAAACCTCTTTCCTCAGAAAGTCTTCAGTCCTAAGAATGCTTAACTGTAACTTTAATAAGGTCATGTACACAGTTTACTCATATTTAAATAAAAATGTTCGACCTGTAAGCAGAAAGCTTATGGTTGTTGGATGTTGATTTTTGGTCTCTATTTCAAAGATGAGGAGGAGAACATGAGGAAGTTCTCCTCAGGCAGCTCCTAAAACTGTTAACCTGCTGACTGAAAACATTTGTATGTACTAAACTTTGTATACATAACAATATACTTATGAAATTACATTTTAACTCCCACCCCACCACCCACTCATGAGAGGTCACCACACCACCACGGTTAAAAAAAATCCTAGGGGAAACCCTGTGTTGGATGTTGATTTTTGGTCAAAGAGGATGAGGAGGAGAACGAGAAAGTTTTACTCAAACAGCTCCTAAAACTGTCAACCTGCTGACTGAAAACACTTGTATATTGTAAACTTTGTATACATAACAATGTACTTATTACATTACATTTTAACTTCCATTTAACACCCACCGGCTCATGAGAGGTCAACACACCACCACGGTTAAAAAAATCCTAGGAGAAACCATGTAAAGACTTCTGAGTTCCGGTGCATTTGTGCATGCGGGGATCATTATGTTACTGCTATGCGGTATCTAGTTTTTCTACAAGCCGTTTGTTATGTTGTAAACAAATTGAGTGCCATGAGATGGTCTGCACTGAAGTGAAAATTTTACTTTGTTTTAATATAATTTGTGAACATGTTTAATTTTGTAATTGCATAATGAAGTTGTAGAGCTTTATCACATTTTCTGTTTGAAGTTATTGTAACTTTACTTGTACTTGAATAAATCATAGTATTATATATACTTATAAACAGAGTAATTGTACTTTTATTTAAGGATGTCCTTTTCTTACTCTTTCTACCTCTGTTCAGAGATGCACATGTTGTCAGTGGATAAAGCAGCTTTTGGCTCCTGTTAATGAATGTGAGGCAGTGGAAGTCAGATGACCCAAGGAGTTCAGGGATTGCGAAGACAGATCTGCGCACTCGATGCTGTATCAGCTGTCTCTCAGCTTAAAAAGTGTATGGCTCTCTAATTGGCTCCGATGATTTCTCTGGGACCTCAGACAAACCTTTCTTGGAATCCAGTACCTGCACGAAACTCTCCATCTCAATGAGTGAGTGCCGCCAGTCCCCAGGCAGACACTGTGAAATGGGCACTGCTTTGGATCAGAGAGCAGGCCACTGAGCCCATCCCACACATATCTGCTCCATTTACCATGGCCCATTAGTGGGATCATGCTTCATTCTGCTGTGCAATGAGTGTTTGAGCAAGAACTCTGTTCAGCTCACTAGGTTGCTGCAGCACTAACAGCCCTCAGCTCTGCAGGTTGCTAATGACTGCTCTGGACATAAAGGATTGATAGTTTTCATTAGATAGTGTACCTTTGGGAAAGAGATGCTCAGGCTTATTTATTTCTCTTGTGTATAAGTCACGACAACAATCACGTTAAAACAATGTGATGAACTTCTTGTTAACTCTAAGGTTGTTGTTTTTACTGACAACCTTAATGAACCAATGAAACAGGAAAATCTCCGTAAMATCCACTGTGGTCTGATGATGCTTTAGTTGTTAATTTGCCTAATTTATCCTGTAACAAATCTTTAATTGGCTATATTCATTAAATGTGTTGTGTTGTGGTTTGTCCAAACATAAAGGTCACCATTTTTGTCATGCCAATGATTTATTACCTAGCTGCGTACTCTATGATGCAGCCATTTTTCTCAGCCTTGGTGGGACTTTGCAGGAGTCCCACCAAGTGGCCCTGTCACATCGACAAAAAAACACTGTTGCACTGCTTCGCTTCACTGATGCAGATGACACGTGAATCTGCTGGTTGACACCACAGTGATAAGTCAGGAACCTCGCAGGTCAAGTACAGCAGAAAGGGTTAATGTGAAAATAGATTAAAACCCATGCGAGGGGAAGCAGGATCATGCTTCACACTTCTGTTCGAGTATGAGAGAGTGCAGAAAAAGGGTGCAAATATATGCCAGAAATCTCTCAAATACAAAGATTTAATTTTTATTAGCTGAAGACAGGTGTGATGATTCAGCTTTTCAAGCTTGGCTTTATTATTTACAGTGGGGTGCGTAAGTTTGGGCAGCTTTGTTAATTTTCCTGATTTACCTTTAAAAATCATTGATTGTTTGGATAAAAAACAGTAAAATATATAATATAGGGGACACAGTGATATTTGAGAAGTGAAATGAAGTTGATATGATTTACAGAAAGTGTGCAATAATTGGTTAAACAAAATTAGGCAGGTGCAAAAATATGGGCACTGTTGTCATTTTATTGATTTCAAAGCCTTGAGAACTAATTACTGAAACTCAAATTTCATTTGGTAAGTTCAGTGACCCTTGACCTCCATACACAGGTGACTCAAATTATGAGAAACGGTATTTAAGGAGGGCAATTGTAAGTTTTTCTCCTCTTTGCATCTTCTCTGAAGAGTGGCAGCATGGGAGTCTCAAAACAACTTTCAAATGACTTTAAAACAAAGATTGTTCACCGTCATGGTTTAGGGGAAGGATACAGAAAGCTATCTCAGAGATTTCAGCTTTCAGTCTCCACTGTGGGAAACAGTTAATTAAGTCAAACCTTTCTTGGAGGATCACGAAATTTTTTGAAACATTTCATTCAGGCTTCAGATCCCATCACAGCACTGAGTCTGCTCTGTTGAAGRTGTTTAATGACATCTTTTTAGCCCTAGACTCTGGTGAATCTGTCCTCTTTGTGCTATTAGACCTCACATCAGCCGTCGACACCATTGATCATAACATCCTCATTTCCAGGCTGGAGAAGGAGGTGGGCATCACAGGTTCAGCCCTCAGCTGGTTCAAGTGCTACCTGACAGACAGATGCTTCTGTGTAAACATCAAGGACTTTATGTCCTCATCAGCACCACTTCAATGGGAAATGCCACAGGGCTCTATCCTGGGACCCCTTCTTTTTTCCCTAWACCTACTGCCACTAGGTGCAATTTTTCGTAAACATGGCATACAATTTCATCTTTATGCGGACAACTGTCAAATTAACTTTCCTCTGAAACAGACTGGCCCACACTGCATCCAACCTCTTCTTGACTGCCTGGCTGACATCAGGGATGGAATAGATTTAAACTTCCTAAACTTTAATGTGAGGTATTTTGGTGATTTTCACCTCATGCCTCCCCGCGTACCTGACAACGCTGATTGAAYGCACCTGCGAGGAACTGGCTCATTACTGCTGGCTTTAAAAGGAAGACCTGTGGATCAACTCGTCGCTGAAGCATCAAACCGCTTTGGGTAAAGATCTCAGCCTGTGACTTTTTCTCGTAAACTTGGTATGTCTAACCTCCGTGTTTTTTCGTGTACTTACCTGTCAGCAGAATTAAGGAAATCATCTTGGAAACTGTTTGGATCCCACTCACGTCTGCCTGCCAGCCGAGCCTCTCACCTGTTACATGTGCTGCCTCTTCGCCTCCTACTCACCTGTAAATAAGACACTCACTTGTAAATACTCACGTTTGGATTTTGGATTCTGGACCTACTCCTCTGCGCAAAACCCAAAGCCCTCACCTATAAGCATTAAGTTATTATCTATCGAAAAGTACTTCCTGGATTCCATTTACTTACCTCTGCAACTCCTCTGCTTCCAGGTCCCGCTCCCCACTCAGCTCCTGTGTAAATAAACAAATCACTTTTATTATTCAAGCCTCAGTCTCCAGTGTTGTTCTTGGTATTTGCTCACGTTGACGTTTTAGTGAAAACCTGATATAATGAGAATAAAACAGAATCTGTTTCCAACTAACAACACAAACAATAACACTTGCATCAACCTTTTCACTCTGGCTCCGTTTGAAAAATAACTTGTTACCAACCTAGGTGTAAAAATGGATCCATACTTGAAATTAAATAGTCATGTAAACTCCATTGTCAAATCTTGCTTTTTTTTTTAGCTGAGGAGACTGTCCAAGTTTAAATCCATCCTGTCAAAAAGAAATCTGAAGACAGTAATGCATGCGTTCATTACATCCAGACTGGATAACTGTAATGCTCTGCTGTGTGGAATCAGCCAGTCCTCCATTGCTCACTTGCAAATGGTTCAGAATGCAGCAGCCTGATTTGTAACTGGCACAAGTAAAAGAGAACATATYACTCCTGTTCTAGCATCTCTTCACTGGCTTCAGGTTCATTTCAGAATTCACTTTAAGATCCTCCTGTATGTCTTTAAATGCCAAAAACAACTCCGCCCCTTCTTACCTTTCAGATCTAGTGCATCCACTTGTCCCACAGTCCTCTCAGATCATCTGGTCAGCTGCTTCTGAAGGTCCCTAACTCTTGTGTTAAACTGAGAGGTGACAGATCCTTTTCTGTAGCAGGTCCAAAACTATGAAATGATCTACCACTACATACAGTATCAGACAGTCTCTTTCACTCGCTGTCTTCAAGTCTTGCTTAAAAACACACTACTACTCCCTTGCCACATACTAGATAACTCTGTTCTATATGTACTGTAAATATAAATGTATTTTTTATTTATACTTTTTTGTATTTTGACTATTTTGACTGTAATTTCAACTATGTCCTACTGTGTCTGTCTACTGTACAGCACTTTGGTTGGCCTTGTGCTTTTTAAAGTGCTTCATAAATAAAATTGGTATGGTATGGTTTGGTATGGTATGGTATGGTATGGTATGGTATGGTATGGTATGGTATGGTATGGTATTTCTGCATATCCGCATGCTTCTCTCTACAGAGAGGTGCTGCTGTTTACAACCTGGAGTGTCATAGCATAATTTGTTATAATGATAATTAAAAAGCAGCAACATTATACAATATCTGTTTTGGAAAATTGCATCTCAGGATACAAATGAACCTTATTGTTGAAAGTAGTTTTATTTATTTTTTTTTTTGAAGAACTGGAGCGATTACAGAGATGTTTCAGCTGGTAAGATTATTTCAGTCATTTTCACACACATACTGATCCAACTCATTCTCACTCCCAACTCGTCAACATATTGACGCTTGGTCAGGTCCAGCTTCGGATGTGTCGGGTACCCCCCGCGTGTCAGTTCTTTATGAGGCGGAGGAGGACAAGCATGTTTTCATATTTTTATAAGAGTAGGAAATGCGCAAAACTAACCATCCCAGAACCAAAATTTAACTTCTATTAGCCCTATACAGCCTATCCCTGACCCCAGTACCCAAAATTAATCATTAACCCTTATCCCTCATATTAACAATTTTTGAAAATGTAGAGAATGTGCGAGAACTAACTATCTCAGACCCTAAATTTAACCTATATTAGCCATATACAGCCTATCCTTGACCTCAGTACCTAAAATTAACCATTAATCCTGATCCCTCATATCAACCTCAGGCCCCCAACCCAAAAATCCCTAAGTGACGCAACCCAGAAAGTCCTTGGGTGGCAAGGACTGACGCGCGTGTTAACTGTTCATAATAAGTTACAAATCTTAACACACAGACCAAACAATGATGTGAACATAACAACGTGAATTGTTTTTCAGCTTACCTGGGCAGGTGACAACAGTGTTTGTGTCCTTCTGAGTGTAGGAATTGCATTGTCTTTTAGTGATAATTTTGTTATTAGTCCACTGTTAAATTTCCTTTTGTTCAGAAAGCTATCATCCATAAAGTGACTCACACTTATATAACTTTTTTCGTCAGAGGGTTGCTTCCAAAAATGAAGTCCAAACATTTTTAAGAATTGTGACATCCTTGTGAAATAGAGATGGGATAAATGGCTCTTTGAAGGGATCAGGATCCTGGGGAGTCGTTAGTTTCAAAGAGTCATTCAAAAGAGCCGTTCATTTTTGAAAGAGTTACGTCATCACGTAGGGAAATGCATCTTCATGTAGCCATATGTGATGACGTCATCTCACCACGTGGGTGGAACTGTGCGTTTGTCAAGTGGAAACCCCCTCCCCTTTTCCTCGAGAGCTTCTGTACTCAACTGTTTACTGTTTTCCGTGAAAAAGCAAAGCAGGAGCGATTTAAATATAAAAAATAAAGATTATATGAGGAATAAAAGAAACAAAACTACAAATGGCTCATTACTGCCTGCGACTCGGCTCCTATTGTTCATTGTAAAGAGCCATTCAAAAGATTTGGATCTTTCGCGAAAGTCACATTTCTATTGTGAAACTCAAAAAGAGGGTAGTCTCTTTGGCATCCAAAAATTCACTTCCTCAAAGGAATTTTTTAATCTGAAAATGACCGAAGTGAGAAGTAGTTAGTATTGGAGCTCAGCAGATGTGGTTTCACCCGATATTTGTTTACTTTGTTGCTGCCGATAGCCTGCAGGAGTCACGGTCGGGGTGCGCAAGGGGTGGGAATTGCGCTGCTCGGTGTAGTTTCCTTGGCTTCTGAAAATACATTTCCTCAAAGTTACTTTTCATCTGAAAAGGGCTGGAYTGAGAAATAGTATTAGGAGTTCAGAAGATGCAGTTCACCGGGTGTTTGCTAGTTGTTGCTGCTGATAGCCTGCAGGTGTCAGATGAGTTTGGTGGATTCAGAACTACTGGAAGCAGAAAAAGGTTTAAAAGATTTATTAACACACAGCTTCGTGTTGAACCTCCAGACCCTCGGGACGGCATGAACTGCGGGGGAGAACACTGATGAGTTTCAGGATCAGTGGCGGAGGATTTGCGAAAACAAAGAGTGGTAACTGACCTTCCAGCTGCGAATGAACGAGACTTGGTAAGTCCGCTGGAGATGTTGGTTTTAGGTCCAAGAGTAGGAGCRAGTGGGCTGTGGTAATCCAGTAAGTGGTCCGAGGTCAGAGCCAGGAGATCAGAAAGCCAGAGACAAATCCAAATCACTATCCAAAAGGCGAGGTCCAGAAAACAGAAACGGTGTCGATGGCCAGAGGTCAGAGTCAGCATCAGAATCAGGCAGGGKACAGGTATGAGGCAAAGGTCGAGAGGCAGGCTGTGGGTCATGAGCCAGAGATCAGGCAAGGGCATAGAGATAACGCTAGACATTTACTAGGCAGACCGTTCAATTATCTGGCAGTGAGTGACTGTGGCTGAGGAGCTTAAATACAGGTGGGAACAGGTGAAGAAGATGAGGCTGATTACTGTGGCACTGAATGAGGAGGCATGGCATGAACATGCGAGCTGAGCATGAGTGACAGTAGAACAGAAGGAGCCGCCAAGATAAGACAGCAGGTCAGTGTGCCTTGAGGACCAAGGTTTAAAAACTCGCACTAGATAGTGKATAGAGCGATCCCATTGTCTGGAACGGAGGAGTTTCTTGACCATGTAGGCAGGAGCTCCATCGATGAATCGGGTGGGAGGAGGGGGTCATGAGGGGTTAAGCAAGTTGGAGGACAACTGGGGTTTGACTCTTGATACGTGGAAGGTGGGGTGGATCCTTGTGTGTCTTGGTAACCGGAGGCGGACTGCAACAGGATTGATTACTTTGGAAATTGGAAATGGGCCAATGAATCGAGGTGCCAACTTGCGGCTCTCCACCCTGAGAGGAAGGTCCTTAGCGGACTGCCATACCTTCTGGCCAACCTGGTAGTTAGGTTGAACTGATCGTTTGCGGTTGGGAGTGCGAGAATATATGGCAGAGGTCTTCAATAGAGYCCTTCTGGCTCTGGACCACATTTTCTTGCACCGATGGGAAGCGATAGAAGCAGAGGGAACCTTGGCAGGCCGTTCCTAAACAGAAAGCAAAGGTGGTTGGAAACCGTAGACAGTGTAAAAGGGTGAGATACCAGTAGCAGAGGAAGGTAGAGAGTTCATGGCATGTTCCACCCAAGGTAAGTTGTTTGACCACTTGCACAGATCCTCATTGCACAAAAGCTGAAGCTTTGTTTCCACCTCCTGGTTGGCCCGCTCCGTCTGCCCATCAGYCTGAGGGTGGAAGCCTGACGAGAGACTCACCGAGATGCCCATGAGGTCACAAAATTCCCGCCAKAAGTGGGAGATGAACTGGGGACCTCGATCTGACACAATATCTTTGGGGATGCCGTGCAGCCTAAAAACCTCCTTGATTAGAACCTCACTGAGTTCTTTGGCGGTGGGTAATTTTTTGAGTGGGATCAAATGCACCATTTTAGAAAATCTATCAACGATAGTGAGGATAACAGAATTACCAGATGATGGGGGCAGACCAGTGATGAGATCCAAGGCTATGTGAGACCAAGGCTGAGGAGGGATGGGTAGTGGCCGCAGCAATCCAGCCGAACGGCAACGAGAAGCCTTGGCTCGAGAACACTGGGGACAGGCAGACACAAATCTTTGACATCTTCATTCAAACCCTCCCACCAGAACTAAGACCAGACCACTGATAGAGTTTTAGTGATCCAGGGATGACAAAATATTTTAGAGCTGCGGCAAAAAGAAAGAACTTTAGACCTGAGATGAATAAGAACAAAAAGACGGTCAGGTGGACAAATGGGTGCGGGAGGATGGGAGCCATGGGTCTCTTTTACCTCTTGTTCCAGGAGAGTCACAGTGAGACGGACTGACTGCGGCAGTATAAAATGTGTATTTTCTAGAGCGCAAGTCTGTTCCTAGGTCTCGTGAATACGAGACAGTGCATCAGGTTTGACRTTTCTTTCTCCAGGTCTGTAAGTGAGGGAAAAGCAGAAACGTGAGAAGAATAAGGCCCACCTGGCCTGGCGGGGGTTAAGTCTTTTAGCCATCTTGAGGTATTCCAGATTTTTGTGGTCTGGGCTCCTTGGCYCCATCAAGCCAGTGCCTCCATTCCTCTAGGGCCATCTTAACTGCCAGCAATTCACGTTCACCCGCATTGTAGTTATTTTTGGTGCTGGAGAGGCTTCTAGAAAAAAAGCACAGGGATGAAGTTTACCATCCTCACCAATCTGATTGAGAATGGCCCCTACTCCAGAGCTGGAGGCGTTCACTTCAACGATGAACTGACTGACATCTGGGGTGTGGAGGATGGGAGTCTGAAAAAACAGTTATTTAAGTTTGACAAATGGTGAGTCAGCTTGTTCGTTCCATTTGAATTTGACTTTGACCGAGGTGAGTTGATTCAGTGGGGAGGCCATTTGACTGAAGTTTCTTTTGAATCTGCAGTAAAAATGAGCAAAACCTAGAAATCTTTGAAGTTGTTTGCGATCCTTAGGAGTGGGCCACTCCTTGACTGCAGACACCTTGTTTTGATCCATTGACACCTGATTAGGGGAGATGACAAATCCTAAGAAGGAAGTAGAGGTGTGATGGAATTCACATTTTTCAGCTTTGACGAAAATGTTGTTTTGAAGGAGTCTCAGAAGAACAGCTCTCGTGTGGTTTTTGTCAGTCTCAAGGTTCTTGGAGATCAAAATGCCATCCAAATATATGAAAACAAATTGGTTAATCATTTCCCTGAGTACATCATTAACCATAGACTGAGAAACAGCAAGTGTATTTGTAAGTCCAAAAGGCATGACTAAATGTTCGTAGTGGCCTGTGGGGGTGTTAAAGGCTGTTTTCCATTCATCCCCTTTACGGATACGAACCAGATGGTAGGCATTACGAAGGTAGAGTTTGGTGAAAAATTTGGCCTCTTGCACTAAGTCAAAAGCTGAAGACATTAGGGAAGAGGGTATTTGTTTTTAATGGTTATATTGTTTAGTCCTCTTTAATCAATACAAGGTCTTAGGGAGCCATCATTTTTCTCTACGAAAAAACCCCAGCACCAGCGGGTGAGGTGGAGGGTCGAATAATCCCATCATTAAGGCTCTCCTCAATGTATTTATTCATAGCTTGTGTTTCAGGAACTGACAACGAAAACAATCTACCCCTAGGGGGAACTGTACCAACCATGATATCAATAGAGCAAAAGCAAAAGGTCTGTGGGAAGGTAAAGATGTAGCTTTGTGCTTGTTTAATACCTCTTTTAAATCATGGTACTCTTTGGGGAATTTGAGGTCAGGATAAACCTCTTTGGTTTCTTTGGGGGAATGGATAACCTCTTTGGCATCAAAAAGGTAAGAGGAAGAACATTTATCAGCCCAGCCTGTGATCTCATTTTTGACCCAATCAATGCAGGGATTATGTTGTTTTAACCATGTGGAACCCAGAATAATAGGTAGATCAGGTGATTGAATGAACAAAAATCTTAATTTCGCTTGGTGGTTACCACATAGGGAGAGTTGGACAAACTCAGTTTCTAAACTGTTTTTATTTATCACATGACCATCAAGAGCAGTAACCAGGTGATTACTGTTAGTGTCAAACATCTTTATACCCAAAGTTTTGGCAAAAGTTTGATCAATAAACTCGGAGTCAGTACCTGAGTCGATGAAAACATGTACTGGATGTTTTGCACCATTAACACTCAAATTAGCAGCCAGAGAGAGCATGGAGGAGAATTCAAACTTTTTATTAATAGGGCTCAGCAGGACTCTCCTGGATCCTACTGAGCCTGACTTTTAAATGGACAGTCCCGGATTCTATGATCTTTGGCCCCACAATAGAAACACAGGTTTTCTGACCTTCGTCAATTTCTCTCYTCCGTGGTGAGCTTGGTCCTACTGATCTGCATGGGTTCATCGGGGGGGTTGATAGTGCTAGCCCTACCAGGTACCATAGGAATGGTACGTCTTTTACTCCAGAACTGATTTGGTGRGTTGAAGTTGCTTCTTCTTTCTCGCCTGCGCTCCATTAGGCAGTTGTCAATGCAAGTGGCCAGCTCATCCATTGTCTTCAGATCCCCCAGGTGATATTTTGTGGCCATCTCATCTTTGATGTCATCATTTAGCCCTTGAAAAAATGCATCCATTAAGGCTGAGTCATTCTATAGACTGCCTGTGGCAAGAGTGTGAAAGTCAATTATGTATTTGGTGACTCTTTTAGATCTTTGTTTTAAAGTAAACAATTGACGTGCTGCCTCACGTTCAGGGGAAACAGGATCAGACACTCTATTTAATTCATTGGCAATATCTTTGAAGGAATAACATACATGCGAGTCTCTTTGCCACTCAGTGGTGCCCCATGATGTCACCTTACCAGACAGCAGGGAGATGACATTGGCGTCCTTTGCTTTATCTGTGCGGAACGAGGATGGCTGGAGCTGAAATTGAATCTCTTGAAATTGTGTCAAGAAGGCTTGGCACTGATTAGGATCTCCCTTGAAAACCTCCAGAGCAGGAAGTCTTGGTTCATGCATTGGCAAAACCTGGTAGCTAGATGCTGACGTGGAGGGCTGCTGAGATTGTTGTCCTGACTCGTTGCGAGATCCGGAGAGGTCGCGGACCATCTGCATAATTTCCTGTAGGTTTGTCTCAAGCTTGGTGATAGTGCCCTCCATGCTGTTCCTCCACTGGGCTTGTTCAGAATCCATCTGGGTATTTGGCCAGATAATTCTATCAGATGAGTTTGGTGGATTCAGAACTACTGGAAGTAGAAAAAGGTTTAAAAGATTTATTAACACACGGCTTCGTGTTGAACCTCCAGACCCTCGGGACGGCATGAACTGTGGGGGAGAACACCGGTGAGTTTCAGGACCAATGGGGGAGGATTTGCAAAAACAAAGAGTGATTTCTGATCTTCCAGCTGCGAACGAACCAGACTTGGTTAGTCCGCCGGAGATGTTGGTTTTAGGTCCAAGAGTAGGAGTGAGTGGGCTGTGGTAATCCAGTAAGTGGTCCGAGGTCAGAGCCGGGAGATCAGAAAGCCAGAGACAAATCCAAATCACTATCCAAAACGTGAGGTCCAGAAAACAGAAACAGTGTCGATGGCCAGAGGTCAGGGTCAGCATCAGAATCAGGCAAGGGATAGGCAGGAGGCAAAGGTCGAGAGGCAGGCTGTGGGTCATGAGTGGGAGATCAGGCAAGGGCATGGAGATAGCACTGGACATTTACTAGGCAGACCGTTCAATTATCTGGCAGTGAGTGACTGTGGCTGAGGAGCTAAAATACAGGTGGGAACAGGTGAGGAAGATGAGGCTGATTACTGTGGCACTGAATGAGGAGGCGTGGCATGAACATGTGAGCTGAGCATGAGTGACAGGAGAGCAGAAGGATCAGCCAAAATAAGACAACAGGAGTCTCAGGGCAGGCCAGGGGGTGGGGGTGGTGTGCTCTGTGATGAGGAAGCTCGGTTCGGAGACACAGCCCAGAGGAAGAGCTGATCACAAAAGGCAGTTCTAGGCCCAACTGGTCATTTTTGCTCCCCTGCCTGGTTGCCTCAAGACACTACAGCAGGGGTGCCCAACCAGTTGCTCGTGGGCGAGCTCGTTCCCAGGTGCCCGCGAAGCGGAACTTGCTCTAACAGCTGACGACAGCTGTTGTCAGCTGTTAGAGCAAGGTTGCGCTCCGGTCGGGAGCTCGCTGAGCTTCAGTCTAACTCTGGCAGAAGCGGTGGAGGTGGGAGGAGGAGAGCGGAGGGAGCGCATTCAGGAATGTAAACTCCTCCTGCCTCCCACCTCCACCGMTTCTGCTGGAGTTAGAATGAAGCTCAGAGGAGGGTAGTCTCGCGAGTTTTGGGTGCTGTGAGACAGCGCTCCGAACATGATCTTGCGAGACTTTAGGGTCACATGTTTAAAACATGATCTTGAGGCGGAAAATAATGAACGACAACCTAGCTAAAAAGCAAACAAAAACKGATTATTTTCACCTGGAGTGGGAAGAGGGCACATATGGAATTCGAGCGTTGCCTTGTCCAAAAAGGATAATGTGGAACGGCATTTCAAAACAATGCACAAACGTGGATTTCCTCCTAAAACCGCACAGCATCGATTTTCACACCAGAGGTAAGGCTAATGTAGCCCATCCTGCCTCAACACAAAAAAAGGTCTTTCAGCGATGACCAAGTTATGAAAGAAGCGTTTGATGCTGCAGACATGCTTTTCCATGATTTTAAAAATAAAAGTGAGATTGTGGCAGCTATATAAAGATGTGCGGTTGTCCAGGATGGTTGACATTGTGTCCAAATTTGTGTCCGTGTTTCTGCTGGACTGCTCTGGTGTTGAAAATGAGGTTTTGACTCTGCAAAATGACATTGGGATCAAATCCTGAGAAACAAGTCGCATGGATGGAGAGTTCTGCAGTCTGCAGTCAGAGGAAACGAATCCTAACATGAAAAG
>NW_013952544.1:0-1197 GCF_001266775.1 Austrofundulus limnaeus
ACAAACTTCCTTCCATATTCTGCTTAGTTTGTTCTACAAGAAAGGAAAAAACAGCATTGAAGTTACTGCAACAACTGCAGCATAGTGCTGTTTATGAAGGCTACTGCTAGCAGCAGCAAACTCTTTGAATTCTTTGTCATGTCTTGTCCTCAAATGTTGAATCAAATTGCTGCTGTTAAAACATCCAACTTTCGCTCCTCCCCTTGACAGTTTAGCAGAGCACAGCAGACAGTCTGCTGGTTTGTGTC
The DNA here is from genome assembly GCF_001266775.1 of Austrofundulus limnaeus. Lineage (NCBI taxonomy): Eukaryota > Metazoa > Chordata > Actinopteri > Cyprinodontiformes > Rivulidae > Austrofundulus > Austrofundulus limnaeus. The sequence continues at coordinate 249 of NW_013952544.1, forward strand.
CTCCGTGTTGTTCTTAAAATATCTCCAAACTGCCGATATGTTACTTCTTCTCCTCATCGTTCTTCTTCTGTTATTCGGGGGTCCAGTCGGAAATAACTTGTCAGTGCGTTAGCGCCACCACCTGGTATGGATTGTTGTTTACCCTTTGTGCTGCAGCACAGCACAGGAGGAACAAAAAAGGGGACAAAAGCGGTATCGGTTGAGAGTATCGGCCGGCTTTTATGAGTACGAGTACTTGATGCTGGTATCGGACCCGATACCGATAAAAATTAGGGGTGTCCCGATACCGATACTGGTATCGGTATCGGGACACCTCTAATTTAAATTTTTTTACAACACTTTCACCATCTGGGTGCTGATTTCAACTTGAGCCTGCTACCTTTAGCTTATTTATATGCTAGTTTTAGATTTTTGTGCTATTTCAGCTCTAATTCTGGTTCTTTCTGCTTTTCTTACACTAATTTCTATTTTTTGTGCTTCTTCCTGCTAATTTAAGCCATTACTGCTTCGTACAGTTGCTTTCTGCTTTATGCAGCTATTTGCTGCAAATCTAGTTAATATTTAGCTGTTATTAGCTAAAGTTAGCCTTTTTTAGGCAAAATTCACATTTCGGTGCCTATTTTAGCTTCTTTCTGCTTCGTTTAGCTACCTTGTGCTGCTTTTGCTAATTTAAGAATTTCAAGCTACATTTTAGCTGTTGTACTGCACATTTTGGCTGTTTGAGCTCTTTTACAAGAAACTGTCACTTTTTTGCTTTCTTTCTGCTAATTCTACATTTTTAAACCCCTTTCACCATCTGGATGCTAATTCTAACCTGTGTCTGCTACCTTTAGCTTGTTTTAAATTATAATTTTAGCCTTTTTTCTGCTTTATTCCACCCCTTTCTTCTATTCTTCTGCTAGTTTCTGCTTTTTTGTGCTTCTTTCAACCTTTCAAATGGAACTGGTAT
>NW_013952544.1:2197-4165 GCF_001266775.1 Austrofundulus limnaeus
AACATATATTTTGTCACCATATATATTATATAAAATAAAGAGAAATTATATTTGACTTCAGTTGGATCATCAAAATCAAGTGATAAAAAACTTTCCACCCACTTTACAACATWTTTACCGGTAAGTATCTACTTTTACTTGCTTTAAAAAATAATGTCAAAACATTTCCTTTACATATTTGCTTGAATATATTTACAGATTTGCAATGATGGCATCTTGTACAGTTTGTTTATTTCTGATTCAACTGTTTGACATTTGAACTGTTTGGTGAATGTAAAAATAGCTTTCTGTTGATACCAAACATGTCCAGGTTCAACTGACAGATCTTAAGTTAAAATAAGTTAAAAGAAATAAAAAAAAAAACGGAAAAAAGCTGTTTTGCATGATGGGGCTGCAGAGGTTAAAGCAGATATTAGCTGTTCTGTTCCGTCACAGRTTACTGGTTGAGGAAAGCGAACAGGTAGTGCATCACGATGAGGAGAGAACGCGGGAAGGTGGAGAGGATCGATTTAATCTGGGCGGCTTTCTCCGTCTCCTCCTCGATTTCTTCACAACACGAGGAAAACAAAACAGGAAACACACACACAGAGTGAGGATGTGTCAAAAAATAAAATAATTAGGAAATAAAATCARTGCTGAGGCACATTAAGGCATCTTACGGACACACTCCAGCAGCTGAGAGTAGCTTTCATAGGGGAACAGAGGAGGCTCCAGGCCCCTGAAGTACAGCTTCAACACACCAGCAACAGAGTCCAGATCACACTCGCTGTCAGACAGAGGGTCCTCTCCTGCCGGGATCCAAACAGAACCAGCTAACTAGCAACTACTCTCAAAGCTTCATTTATCTGTAAAAACAGCTATCTGGTTTGAGAAAAATCAACCAAACGATACGTGCAAAAAAGCTGTTTTGCTGCACGACTCGTCAGAAAATGCAACCCATCAGTTTGCAAGAGATTTTAGCTTGTAGACGGCCAAAAGTTTAGGTTCTGATTAGTGTTTACCTCTCTCAAATGCATCTCTGATGACGTTGACCTCCCTCTGTGAGCCAGGAACTCTGAAAATCCCCTCATGATGGAGGCCTGCAACACAAACACCAACATTATAAAACACGCTCGCTCCACGCAGGTTGAAACAGACACTAAGTTCTTCCACCTACTCATCCCTCCTCATCCAAAGCCTCCTCACCACCGTGTCCTGATATATCATAAAAAACTGACTCACCGTGCAGGTTTATGAAACGGATGCAGCTTTCAACCACCACAGGAATCTGCTGTCCAGAGCTCTGCAGAAAAATAAAAAAGAGATATTACCAGAAACATATGAGTTTATCTAAGTTWGGCATATTTTAGGTATGCATCTACACTATGGAATAAATAAATAAATAAATACAGATATAGTGGGTATACTGTGGGCTGAATGGCTTAGCTAAAACGTGTTGAAGAAACTGAAACTACCAAGTAAAAAAGGGCCAGCTAAATGATAAAATTGCTAATCTAAAAGTTTAAATCTAGCAAAAAAAAAAAAGAGCTAAATGTATGAATTAGCCAGATTAGCCAGATGATTAGCCAGATGATTAGCCAGATGCTAATACTAAAAAATAAAAAAGCTAAAAGTGAGACTAAAAACTAAAAGTAGCAAACCACTAGCTAAGAAGCTGCAAGTAGCAAAAAGCTATCTAAAAGTAGCAAAATGCTTGCTACAAGCTAAAAGTAACAAAAAGCCTATCTATAAGCTAAAAATAACAAAAATCTAGCTATATGCTAAAAGTAACAAAAGGCTATCTATAAGCTAAAAGTAACAAAAATCTAGCTACAAGCTAAAAGTAACAAAAACCTATCTATAAGCTAAAAGTAACAAAAATCTAGCTACATGCTAAAAGTAACAAAAGGCTATCTATAAGCTAAAAGTAACAAAAATCTAGCTACAAGCTAAAAGTAACAAAAGGCTATCTATAAGCTAAAAGTAACA
>NW_013952544.1:5153-6750 GCF_001266775.1 Austrofundulus limnaeus
AACTAATACACTATCAGAGTTTTATATATTTATACTTCTCATTCAACCACAGTTAAATTCACTCTATCTAGGAGGCTCAGTTTATATGGATAGTTTTTATTTTTTACAACAACAAGCTGCAATGAAAACAAGCAGAAATGAAATTAAAGTAACGACTTTATACTTCTTGACATTTTTACAAACCTAAGTGTAAAGTACAGATAATTGTGTGAAAATGTAAGAAGTAGAAGTAAAAAGTAGGCTGAAAAATAATTACTCAAGTAAAGTACAGATACCCAAAAATTCTACTTAAGTAKAGTAAAGAAGTATTTGTACTTAGTTACTTTACAGCTCTGTTTACTCTTCAGTTATCCTCAGCATACTTCCTCTATTTCTGTCAACCTAAGCTCTGTTTAGCTTTTAGGTTCTGTCTTGCTAATTTGAGCTATTAGCTACCGTTTTGGTACATTTTGCTTTTAGCTCGTGTTTTTGCTTTTATCTACAGTCTAGATAAAACTTTGCGTTTACTGTTTTGCTACATTTAGATTTAAGCTACCGTTTTGCTAATTTTACCTTTTAGTTCCAGTTTCGCTGATTTTAACTCACCGTCTGCAGCTCAGTCGTGACCTTCATCAGCTCATCCTGCATCTGGATTCCAACGTCTTTGCTCTGAAGGGAAAAATAAAGAATGTGAATAAATAAAACCCCACTTGAAATCTGATTAAATGTGAAATATTTCAAATTAGGATGTGACAACTGCAGCGCTTGTTTATTTCTGGCGACACACAAAATGAAGAAAAAGTCCTGAAGTGTTAACAACTTGTAATTTTTTTAAAGCTTTAACGCGGGACTGAGGCTTCTCTAAACTTAAACAGAACAGAAGAATGAAAAGAAATAATAACTCATCATAATAACTGGGATTTATGTTCAATTGTGCACACACTAATGAAAAACTGTTTGTTTCCTGTAACAAATTTTTAATTGATAAAAACAGATTTTTTACATTTTTTTGGTAAATATTAAGGAAAAAAACAAAGGAAAGAAAGATGAAAATACACATTCATTTATTGTATTCTTGCACATTCTAAGAACTTTGTGATTTTAACCAAGGAGCTTTTCAAAAAATCTGAGATTTAACAAAAGTGCGAATGGTTCAAGTTAAAGGGAATTTTACAAAGTTAAAATCTTAAGTTTATTTTTAGTAAATATCTCAGATTGTTAAACTACCGTCTAAGAATGAAAAAAAAAGTCACGTTCTGCCTCAAAAACACTTTTTTATGTGAGGAATCGAACAAACGCCTACATGTGATGAAATTCACTACAAGGAAATGTATTTAATAAAAAAGGTTTGTTCCTCAACAACACGTTATATTTCTATCTTTAATTTGAAAATTGTTTGCTTGATGAGTAGATTTCCCCCTGCTGAGGAAGGGCAAACTGCTAGTTTGAAATATTCACTAATTACATTCTTTTTAAGGGTTGTACCTTTTGAAGAGTAACTTACCCCCNCTGCTGGGCCTCTGGTAAGGTTTCTGCATCCAGTATCTAGGAATGAAAGACAGAATCTTTAAAAAAAAACTTCAATTCTGAAGTAAAGTACACTCTGGATTAGCCATTT
>NW_013952544.1:6760-12975 GCF_001266775.1 Austrofundulus limnaeus
TATAAGCTAAAAGTAACAAAAATCTAGCTACATGCTAAAAGTAACAAAAGGCTATCTATAAGCTAAAAGTAACAAAAATCTAGCTACATGCTAAAAGTAACAAAAGGCTATCTATAAGCTAAAAGTAACAAAAATCTAGCTACATGCTAAAAGTAACAAAAGCCAAAAGCTAAGAGCAACAAAAGGCTACCTAAATGCTAAAAGTAACAAAAGCCTAGCTAAAAACTAAGAGCAACAAAAGGCTAGCTAAATGCTAAAAGTAACAAAAGACTAACAAAAAGTAACTAAAAGCTAGCTAAAAGCCAAAAAGAACAAGAACCTTGCTTAAAGCTAAAAGTAACAAAAATCTAGCTACAAGCTCAAAGTAAAAGGCTATCTAAAAGCTGAGAGTAACAAAAAACTAACTACCGTACACGTTAAAAGTAACAAAAGCTAGTTACACGCTAAAAGTAACAAAGCTAGCTATATGCTAAAAGTAACAAAAGCCTAGCTAAATGCTAAAGTAACAAAAGGCTAGCTAAAAGCCAAAAAGAACAAGAACCTTGCTAAAAGCTAAAAAGCTACCTAAAGGCTAAAAGTAATGAAGGCCTAGCTACAAGCTAAAAGGAGCTAAACGTTGTCTAATATCTTGTATAAAAAGGCTACAAAAATTCTAAAACTATTAAAAGCAACACAAGGTTTAATAAGCTAAAAGCAGCAGGATGTTAGCTAACAGCTAAAAACAACAAAAGTTTGTTAAAACTACCCAGAAAGTTGTTTAAACATTTAAGGAGGAAAAATTGAAACGCTGCATAAAAGGCAAAAATGAAGCAAGCATGCTGAAGCAAATTTAAAAGAGAAAGTTTTTGGAGGAAATTATGCAATTTTAATTTTTTTTGTATATTCTGTTAAGTATATAAGTTATAAAAACAACAAGTCCCAGCCAGCACCCATCTCCTGAAAGAGCTGAATGTTTTGACATAAATGACTAAAAGTATTCTGAAGTAGTTGTAAAAACAGGGAAAACTATGGTGTGAATGTTAAACCAGTCTTCTTTCATTAAACCAACATTCACAATAAAAATCTGATACGTTCTGCAGCCACAGACGGTGCTCGATACCTGCGTCCGAGACATTCGCCTCCTCCTTCTGCACCAAACCAAGCACAGCAAAGCAGGAAAAAAAAACACAAATTAGAAGACAAGGAAACAGCAACAATATGGGGAATAAAGCTTTAGGGAGTGGGAAGAAGCGCAACCACACGCACATTCAATAGAGGAGTTGAGACGAGGCAGCAAAAGAGGCCAGCAAATTTTAAATCCTTTTCACAAGCGGAGAGGGGAAGAGATAAAAGGAGGGTGGATTGAAAGGAGTAGGGAGGCAGCAATAAGCTGTGAGCGTGACCGTACACATGATGGTAGCAGTCTAAACACTGGAGCTGAATGTGGAGACGGGGGGGGGGGGGGGGGGGGGGGGGGTAAGATACACTTTAAATACAATATATGTCCAGCATCAGAGGCGGACTTATTCATTTGGGGGTCCAAGGCAACACACAGGGGCCCCCGAACTTTCCTACGTTTTACCTTTTAAAAACACATATTTAGCAGCGCCAATGAAAAACCTACATCCATGCTGTATATTATTTAGATATGTCCAAGACTACAGTGATGTGTGCTCACAGCGGAACTGAAAACAGGATTTAAAACCTAGAAGTCAGTTTCTGGCAAAGTGAAAGTTTGTGACATGGATAAAGAATGTGCAATCTGCCCCCGAATGCACAATAGATCTGACACCTGCACATGTACAGTATAAGCTTCTCGTTTCAGCATTCATGATGATGTTTTTTCAAGATCAGTTGATCTCTGACTTATTAATGATAAATATTAATGGTTTCTGTATCGAACTGTTCAATACACACTATGTATGGAACAATACAGATTTCTACAATTAATTTTATCAGCTTGTCTTCTGCAGATGCTCTGTGTTGAAGGATCAGTGGATCTGTGTTCAACTACTCCACCTAGGCTGCATTGTGGAGCACAGATACACTGAGAAACTTGCTGTTTCAGCAAATTTAATTTAAAAACTACTTTTGAGGTTAAACAAATGTTCATAATTAATTTTTAGGAATTAAAAGTTAAGAAGGGCATGGACATTTCTCTTTTTTGTATCGAAAAAATATCGAACTTTGAGACTAAAGTATCGAACCACATCGTTTGTACTCCTAATAAATATATTTTGTCCATTTTTGAATAGTCACTATCTTTCTAAATTCTCCCACGCTGCTTTGCTGCTTCACCTTTGTGCAGCTCTTGTTTTACTGGTAGCAATAACATTTTCAATATACAGCTTTAAAACATGACAATGCTGAAGCTAAAAGGGTCGTGCTCCAATTAGCATCGAGCCTAAAAGCTGCTGTGAAACCACTTTTCAAGCCTCATTAAGACTCTGCTCAAATTTCAACTGAGAGAAGAAAAACAGATTCTACACATTTTACTGTAAAATGATGTGAGCAAACAATAAAAACACTAAAATAAACATGTTCTGGTACTGTGTGTTATAAAACAGTCCAGTTAAAGCATATTTAAATTTGTCATTTGAGCAGAGATGGGTGAGGGTTTGTATAATCTCCTCTGAGCTTTTTCGCCGGTACGTCTCTGTAAAAAAAATTAGTGTTCGTTAATTGAAATCGTGACGAAACCGTATAAACCACATAAATGTTGAATAGATAAAAATGTGAAGAGAATGACCATACAACACCAGTTACTGGAGTCTGAACGGTGATTTAATGCTTTCAGTGCAGGCAAGAAATCAACGCTGCAGGAAAACTGGAAATGCAGGTCTATTTATCAGGTTCTTCAGCGCCTGGTACGCCCACTACAGGCCTACGGCTGAATTGCAGACACTCGAACAGAAATCCTTTCCTTATGTTTTATTAACCGGTTTTTTGTGTTGTCATGGTGTTTCAGGCATGTACAGTGGGTAAAATAAGTATTGAACACGTCACCATTTTTCTCAGTAAATATGTTACTAGAGGTGCTAATGACATGAAATTTTCACCAGATGTCGGTAACAACCCAAGTGATCCATACATACAAAGAAATCAAACCATAAATGNCCTCCAGTTCTTCTGCATCGGCATTTTCTAAATTATTTCCTTTGAAGAGCAGAGCAGCAGAGCAGCAAACAAAGAAGGGAAATTAAAAGAATTAAATAAAAAAAAAAGAACATTTTTTTTTGTTTTTGTTTGTGTTACCTGAATGTAGGAGAGTATGTCTGAGGTGAAGAGTGTGTGGCAGAATTGGGAAACAGGTCTGGACTTCCGAATACGCACTGACCGAGCACATTGCGTTCTGGGAAATATAACAAATAAAATCCATAACCTCGTTTTAGATCTGGTCGATGGCAGCTGCAATCCAAACAATTTTTGATAAATACAATAATTATTGTGTCCCTTTGAGTCAATAAAAAGCAGAAGATTAATCAAAAATGACAATTTGGGGTTTAATTTTGTTCGTCTCCTCATTGCTGTCCTCTCTGCGCTCGCCGTGTCTCTAAGCCTCTTTCAGACTCACTGGCTTTACTCTCAGGTGAAGCAAGCACTTTGTTTACCTGGACGGGTCGCTGTCGATGGCCTCGGCTGAAAGAAAAATAAACAAAAATAAAATGATCAAAATCTAAAAGCGCGTGAGGAAAATTCAATGGTGCAAATGAAAAACCAAGAAGCCGACCTTTCTGTATGGCCTCTTGTAGAAGATCATGTTTGGCTTGAAGTTTGGAGGACAGAGAGCTGCTGATGAGGAACTCTTTCACTTTCTAAAATAATAATAATAATAATAATAATAATAATAAACTACAATAAATTCAAAATGTTTATTCTCAGTAAAAACATATTTAAATCACTTTTAACATACTGTAAAGTAGTAGGTCTCTGTCTCTTGCTGATTGGCTCGACGCTTAGCAAGGGCGAGTTTGGGGGCGGAGCTTCCCCCGGCTGGCTCATGTGATAGGCTGCTGGGCACGTCGGGGGCGGGGTTACAGTCGCTGTCGCACATGGACTCTAACAGGGCCGCGAGCGTGGCTTTGAGCGTTTTACTGATCTGAAAAAGAAGCAGAAATGGTTGTTTGTTGTTTCTAAAGTCATAATCCAACCAAGAAACAAACAGAACAATTCACAAACCTCCTCTGTTTCCAACGTAACCGAGGCGAGTCGAGACTGAAGCTGCTGGAACCTGGTCTCCAGCTCGTACCTCACCTGGCTCTCCGCACTTACCTCGCACACCTGAAAGACAAAAAAAAAAAAAATAGCTATGGTTGCCAGGCCCATCAGGAATTTTCAACTAAGCAAATGAAGTCATCTTTTGCAAACAAATTAAAGCTCAGTAAGTACTTTAATTCACACAGACTAGCTTCTGGGTCTTTTGACAAGAAGTTATTGTTGCAAATTGAATATTTGAAAAGATATAGCTAATATAACCAACATTTGTTAGCACTGCTTTAACATCTGTTTGTCACAGTGCCATCTACAGCAGGTAAGATAATGGCTGCTCAAAACCTTTCTACTGAACTCCACTTCAACTAATCTTTTAAACACAAACATCTCTAGAGATAAAAATGTGAGTGACAAAAATAATGAATAGCAAACTGCAAACTAAAAATAACAAAAGGCTATTTAAAAGCTAAAAGTAGCTAAATGTTGCTAAAAGCAAAAAGTAGCAGAAGACTAAGAGGTAAAAGGCAAAATAAATTAAAAATGTAGCTAAAGCAAATAGTGGCAAAAAGCTATTTAAAAGCTAAAAATAACAAAATGTTGCTAAAAACAAAATGTAGCAAAAAACTAGTCAAATTTACCAGGTTATTTAAAACTAAATGTAACAAATGAAGGCTAAATGCAGCAAAGCATTTGCTAAAACTAAAAGAAACAAATGCAAACCAAAAGAGGTAAAAGGCTAACTAAATTTAGCAAAAGATTAACTATAAACTGAAATAGCAAAAGGTTAGCTAAATTTTGCTGCATAACTAAAAACTAAAGTAGCAAAAGGGAAGCTAAAAGTAACAAAAAGCTAACTAAAAGGCTGAAAGTAGCAAAATGCTAGCTAAATTTTGCTGCATAACTAAAAACTAAAGTAGCAAAAGGGAAGCTAAAAGTAACAAAAAGCTAACTAAAAGGCTAAAAGTAACATAAGGCGAGCCAAATGTTACAAGTAGCAGAACATTAGCTAAAATTCAAAGTTCTGAAGGAAGAAACAATAAAATAAGAAGGTTATATGCTGAAGCAGAATTCAGGCAGTTTTCCAGCTGTGCTTTACATAAAAAAGTCCCACTCATGTCCATCTTGTCCAACACGTCCACCTGTCTCACAGTGAGCGTACCTGATCCCCCTCATGCGGGTGGTAGTTAAACCTGAACGGCAGGCAGAAAGCTGCATCGTGCTGCTGTAGCAACGCGTCCCTGTCCCCGCTTTGGTCCAGGGACGTCACAGCGGCCTCCAGCTGCTTCAGCCCCGTCTCCTCTGTCTTCTGGATCCGCCACCGGCTGGCCAGGTAACACTTCATCACTCTCTCCAGGGACAGGTGGAAACCCAGGTCGCCGCACTGGAACGAAAACGCAGGAGGAGGATGACGGAGTGGAAGAAGACCAAGTGGGTCGAAAAGTGGTGGCTTCATGTGTGGGGTGCCGTTTGTAAAGTTACAGTCAAAAATTACCACCAATATTTTTGTTTTATTTAGCCTTTCATTAGAAAAAAAGAACAGATTTATTTTTCAAAGTCAGTTTTTTACCATATGATTCATACATTTATAAATGTCATAGTTTATAAACTAAATATTTAACTTGTGACTTAAATATTTAGCTAGTTACCTAAATATTTAGGTTGCAACCGAAATATTTAGGTGGCTAGCTAAATATTTAAGTTTCAAGCTAAATATTTAGCTCAGAACTAAACATTTAAGTCACAAGTTAAATATTTAGCTTGTGACTTAAATATTTAGTTTTGAGCTAAATATTTAGCTTGAAACTTAAATATTTAGCCAGCAAGTTCAATATTTAGCTCCACCTAAATATTTAACTTAAATATTTAGCTAGATACCTAATATTTAGGTTGCAACTTAAATATTTAGTTAACAAGCTAAATATTTAACTTGTGACTTAAATATATAGCTAGCTACCTAAAATATTTAACTTGCTAGCTAAATATCTAAGTTTCAAGCTAAACATTTAGCTCAAAACTAAATATTT
>NW_013952544.1:17975-29752 GCF_001266775.1 Austrofundulus limnaeus
ATTACAAATAACTTCATTTCTGGACATTTATTGTTTGATTTCTTTGTATGTATTGATCACTTGGGTTGTTACCGACATCTTTTGAAAACTTCATGTCATTAGCACCTCTAGTAATATATTTACTGAGAAAAATGGTGACGTGTTCAATACTTATTTTACCTGCTGTAACTAAAACTATTTTAATCAAGACATAATTGTCAAACAGTAGATTATAAAAGTCAATCCTTAAAAAGGAAAACTATGAAATGCTTTTAAAATCAGTATCTAACATGACTAATAAATTTCTTCAACTTCGTCTTTCTAAACAGCCTCTGACCTTTTTGTGCAGACGGTGTGTGTCCTCGGTGCAGTGAACCAGGCTCTGCGTGAGCGTGTTGCAGCAGGTGTCTCCCAGCGCTGCGTGTTCCCGGCTCTCCAGACGGGTCTGAGTCAGCAGAACGGACCAGACCTGACACACGGACTGACCCCACTGCTCTTTCCTGGAACCACGACAAAAACAAAAAAAACGTATGAGCGTTTGACGGACAGACTGCGGACAGGAAAGACGGAGGTGTTTGCGCAGGAAAGCGCAGCCGTTACTTCTTGGTCTTGTGCGTGAACCTCTCGGTCAGTTTCTCCAGGGCTCGTGCGTACTCCGTCTCGATGTCGCCCCGACGGCGCAGAAACTCAGACATGTCTGAGAGCTGCTGCTGCTTCACCTCCACCTGAGAGTCTAGAATCTTGATCTGGTCTGTCAGCTGGGCCCGCAGGTCTGAGACGTCAGAGAAGCCGACAGTTACAGGAATATACTGATCCATGCAAACAGGGAATACACGGGACGTTTCCTCCCATCCCTAAATTATATAAATCTCGTTGATATATTTACTTTCATACTTGATCATTTTGAGATTGTTTTTCTTCAGTTTGTTTTTGGAAAATATCTTGTTCCACAATTTTTGTGCTGTTTTAACATCACACGATTTAACTCCTTCAGGACATTTAGGGTAGGATTTTTGGTATTGTATAATTTTAGCCATTTCGCTTTTTTTCCCATTGAAAATGAATGGAGCTGTTTTCAACATCCTTAAAATCCTTCAAAATGTGTCTAAATCTTCACAGAACCTCACAACTTTTGTTCTGGTTCTGTTCTTTCTAATTTTCTTGTGCTAATTTTAGCTTCTTTTTTTTTTGCTAATTTCAGCTTTTTTTCTGCTATTTCAGCTATAGTCCTGCTTCTTTCTGCTATTTTTCTATGTTCTGCTTTTTTGAGTTTCTTTCTGCTAATTTGAGCTATTTCTGCTTCTTATATTTCTATATTCAGCTGTTTGCTGCAATTTTAGTCAGTGTTCAGGTGTTATTATTAAAGTTAGCTTTTTAAAGCTAATTACACATTTTTTGTAGCTATTACAATGTATTTCTGCTAAGTTTAGTAAACTTGTGCCTCTTATGCTTCCTTATGCTAATTTAAAGATTTATCATTAAATTAGCAACAGTTTAGCTGTTTTACTGCAAATTTTGGCTGTTTTAGCTATTTTACAACAAATCCTTTTTTTTGTACTTTTAAGTTTTTTTTCCCTGCTCATTTTAAAAAATATTTACAACACCATCTGGGTCCTAATTTCAGCTTGTGGCTGCTACATTTAGCTTATTTTTATGCTAATTTTTTCTGTTATTTCAGCTATAATTCTGCTCCTTTCTGATATTCTTCTACTAATTTCTACTTTTTGTGCTTTTATCGACTTCTTTCTGCAAATTTAAGAATTTTATGCTTCTTTCATGTTTCCATTAAACTTGCATTAAACTTTAGCTTTCAGCAATCAGCATTCACACAGGAGATTTCACAGGAAATTTCTCTAGTTAGTCTCAAATTTAATAACTAAAAGCTTTTTATCGGCTGACAAGCCATCAGAGCGATTTGACAGTAAAATATGGCTCGTCCCACACAGCTCACTTGTAATCCCACAGAGCATGATATTATACACACACGGGCTGCGAGCAAATACAGCAAATTCAACAGCGTGTCCCAGAGCTGCACTTTGATATGAAAAGGTTAATACAAACATCGCTCTCTAAAATAACACTGCCTTCAGTTTGCTCTCTCACCTCTCCTATTCTCTCTTTATTCCTCCCCCCTCCTCTCCGCCTGCTCCATCTTCCCCCCTTTTTACTCTTTCCTGTCTTTTTTTGTGTTTGAGTGCATCGCCTCGGGCTGACTGGATGTGAGGAGACAACATCACTAATACTTACTATAAATATACCCTTGTAGTACAGTACTGAGAGCCAACCGTAGCATGCATGCTCCAAAACACACTGAACACACACACACACACACACACACACACACACACACACACACACACACACACACACATGCTGTTGTCATGTGAAATCTGCAAATAGCCAGATACCGTCATGTTTATGTTTTCCCTTTCTTTCATGTCGATTTAGTGGAAACAAGCATACTTGCATGCTAAAATTTTCATTATATATCTTGCAAGGTAAGTTGGTTATCAGAGCATGTGATGGGGAAGACTCTCAGCTACCATCACTCCAAATTTTAGCTCACTATCTGCAAAAGTGACCGTGTCATAGCTATATATGGGTTTGCTAAAGTGGATTAGCTGTGGTGGCTATCTTAATTAGAGCCGACTCCAAAAGTTAAAGAGTTGTAGTCAAACATCCACTTATTATTTTGGGAAAGTTTCATCATGATAAGCTCAGTGGTTTATGAGATATTTTGCTAACAGACAAACAAACAAATGCAGACACAGGCAATTTGGACGCTCTGCTGGAGAGTCGTCTTTTGAAGCACATGCATGCATACATACAAGCGCACGGATGAGTTACTGTGATGAAACTGCACACGCTCATGCATCGGTGTGCACGTGCACTCTTACGTGCACTCATGCGTGCAAAAACAGAGAGAGACGTGCGCAGAAGCGAGCACCTGCTGCATGCAGAGACTCTCACCCTTCATCTGGGATTCATACTCGGCCAGGCTGCCCTTCTCCTTCCTCAGCTTTCCGTGTGAAGTCATCATTTTTGACTCCTTGACCTTTGACCTTCCTTTCCCAAAGCCCGCACTTATGAACGCTGTAGTCTGCGACCTTTCACCCCGACCCCTCTTCTTGCTCTACGGCCGCGTGCGGTGCTTCGGCATCAGAGTTAAACAGCAGCTCTCTGCGGGGGACGCCGCCTGGGTTGACTTGTCCATGAAATCTGACGAGGTCCCGGTCTGTGAGGTGGAACCTGGCCTGAGAGGTTAAAAAAAAAAAAAGAAAAAGTAGTTAGAGAGTGGAAGAAGCTGGGACGATGACTAGAGGGTAACGGGGGACGAGAAATTATTCAGACCAGTGCGAAGCTCAGAAAGAATCAGAAGGAGAGGGCAAAGGAGGTCAGGGTGACAAGAAAGAAACCGACACCAGAGAGGAGCGATTTAATGAGGGGGAGGCAGAACGCAGGGCGCGGAGTGATGAGGACTAGTGTGTGTGAGAGGAGGAATCAACGATGGAGGGGGGATGGGAAGATGAAGAGCTGATGAATAACAGCAGTAATAGAGGACATTCCCCGCCTCAAGCTTGGTGGTTGGGGATGCCCTGAAAGAAAATCTCAAAAATCTGCAGAAAAGGGGTTTGGATTCGACTGAAAGTTGATGAATGTAGAACTGAAGATCCACAAACTGATCTAAGACCTGATCTGTGGCCGCATTTATAACTCCAATGGTCACATGACAAATTATAAAAAGTTCATTTTCGCAACATATGCCGTGTGAATACTGAATGACTTCGCTAAAATGTGCAGAGGAACTTGAAGCTGAATTGTTAAAGTTACAAGAAGGAGAACACTAGCTAAAAGCAAGCAAAATGCTAGCTAATAGCTAAAAGAACTGCTACACCAGTACTGGGTTATTGGTATTTTAAAGTGGAGTTTTAAAAGAGGGTGGGTACAGGGGTGGAGCCAGAGGAGTGGCCCGGGCAAGTAGGGGTCTCTGCAGAGTCGTTTCTGAAGAGTAGGTGTTTCTAAACATAAACACTGATTAGTTAGTTGTATTTGCTGTTTTTCGAAAAACTTGGTTCTTTTCTTTCGTTTTTCTTAATTTTAGCAGTCAAAACTGAGGCATAGAGGTTAATATTAGACTGGGAAGGGCCAAATCATAGAATCAAGGGGTTAATTTTAGGGTCAAATAACTGGGGAGGGCTAAATAATTCCAATATGGACCTCTGAAGGGTCTCTTTCCAAAGTAAGCTAATCATAATAGAATAATAGTAGCTAATAGCTAATGATAGAAACGCTGAAGCAACGGTCATCCAGTCAGGTGTGGTTGTTCAGTAAGACCCCCTTAATGCTCGGCCATTCAGGTGTATTTGTTGGGAACCAGCTTCTCTTGGAAACGCATACTGGCCTGCAGAGAAACCCTTCTCACCCGGGGTGGCAAGTGCCACACTTGGCACCTGATTGGCCACCCCCAAATAATTAACAAGTGGGTAGGAATCTTGGATTTTGTATTTGCATTTAGATTATGTTAAATATTATTCTCTAATACTACTGTAATAAATAGATTTTTAGCTGTGTATGTTCAAAAATGGCTAAAATATAGCTCTTTGTAAAATTAGCCTTAGTGGTTAGCTTAATTTGGGTTTGGGTTTTCGATAATCAGCATGTGATCACTCTTGGGTACTCCACAAAAAATCATCTCAATACATCTTAAAATGGCTGAATTATAGCCTTTTAAAGTTAGCTGTGGTGGCCATCTTGAATTTTTGATTATCAGGATATTGTATAAATTGATTTCGGCTGCTTCTACACTGATCATGAACTTTGTACGATTAAAAATAGCTGAATAACAAGTTGTGACTAGCATTCCACGTGTTTTTGGATCATTCTTAGCTACGATCACACAAAATTTCAGCTCAATATTTCTTAAAACAGTTGCATTAAAGTAATTTAGAAGTGGATGTGGTGGCCATCTTGAATTTTCAGAACATTTTTTTAATTTGCATGTGCCCCCCTGAAAATAGACCTTGGCCACCCATGTGCTACCCCCCGTAAAAAAAGCCTAGCTCCACCCCTGGATGGGTCCCAAAATATTCAGTTTCTAATCTAGCACCAACCTATAATGACAACTAAATGTAATTACAAGCTTGTGAACTCCAGTGGAGGACAGGGTTAGTTTTATGAGCTGCATTATGGGAAGGACACACAAAAACGTCTTTATAGCATAATTTCTCAAAAAAACTTCCATGTTTCGACTCATTTCGATCAAGTCTTTGTTTAAAGACAAACACACGCAAGCAAAACAACGCATACCTATGAGAACAAACACATACACAGACAGACATGTGAGTTCCCACATCCTGTGACAGTTTCTCAACAAGTTTCAGAGCTCTGCAGTGGGTGTCAGGATGGAAACACTCTTCCTCAATCAGCTTGAAGCGCTGAGAAAAGCACCAACTCAAACTGCGAGGCCTCCACCTGATTTAATGCCATCTGCTAGAAAAACTCACTGCTGAGGGAGCGTTACAGTAAGGAAAACGGGTCAAATTAGATCATAACAAGAAGACGGCCTAACATGTCAGCTGAGGCCCGCTAAGTGCCCCCAGAAGCGTACCCTAGTTTCCTCGTGCACCGTGGACGTGATTCAGACACGTTTCGGTGACGGTTTCAGAAGGAAGTAACGAGTAAATGCAGAAGCAGCACGAACGAGCTTCAGAAGATTTCCACAAATTAGATTGTGAAGCCCCCCAAAGACTCGGGAGTGCCTTATCGGCGGACGACCTTAATCTGCATAGAACAAAGCGAATGTAATTGAGCTGAGAAAAAAAAAAGAGGGGGGCGTGCTGTAAGAGACTCAGAGAGGTGGAAAAAAAAGCAGCTAAAAGGGCAGCCGGGACAGAGAAATGATGGCTGCTGGGGGAACAGAGTTTTATACTTGAAGTCATGGTTAATGAAAGAAGGAGGTCATGTGGTGCACACTGTGATTATAAATTAAACTGACAACAAGAAAGGATAACTGCATGGATTACTATCATGTACATTTTTCATGGGATTTTACCAGTTTCTTTGAAAGAAAGGAAAAGACGAACACCAAGAAGAAACAATACAGAAAAGCACTTTGTGTTAGATATCATGTCCTGATAGTTTGAGGGGATTTCCTGCTGACAACCAACAACACTCGGCTTTGTTGACCGTTTACAGTTAGAGCCACGGAGTCTTCTGCTGCGGTTTCTGCAGAAAATTTCACCGATTTGTTTCAGCTCCGTCATCGGTCTCCAGCTGCTGTCGACATGCAAAATAAAGGAGGGGGAAACGCGCGCGCCAGATGATCTCACTTTCTGCTATGGAAGTGAGATTTGGGGGAAAAAAAGTGAAGTTTCGGCTGAACGGTTACAACATGTGCAGGTGTTCCAGAGAGGGATTAGATGAGCACTGACAAATAAACTTCAGAAAATGCAGTGCGAACGTTGACGGGCCGCTGGAGAAGTTGAAACTGAGGCGATGAGGCTGAAAGAAATAAAATGCTAGCTAAAAGCCAAAAGTGGAAAAACTTTTGCTAAAAGAAGCAAAAGGCTACTTAAAAGCTAAATGTATCTACTGAACACTAGTACAGCAAAAGGTTAGCTAAAAGTGTAGCTAAGAGCCGAAAGTATCAAATGGATATGAAATGAAATAAGAACTAGATACGGGTTTTTACAATGTAAAAATAAGTGTGCACTGCCATGTAGCATGGCTTTGCCTGCAGCATTGGACTTGTAGAATGAACTTTGACCAATTTCAAATGTGTTTTATATACCAGCTTGTGCCTGTCACATCAGCAGGTGTTTGTAATTAAGGTAATTGTGTGACAATATGAAATTTGAAGAGATTCTTTTTTAAAGTTGCATTAGCTGGGTTTTGAACCCTGATCTCCCACATGAAAGTCCATGACGTAGACCATTAGACCAATAGAACTGTGGCAAAAGATGGTGCCAGGGGTTGGTTTGTATGTGTGCAGAAAGAGGCCACATTGCCAATACAATTATTGACACAAAAATGCATAATATTACAACAATCGAGCAGTATTAAGACAATATTATAGTTAAACATCAAAATACAATCATATTAGTATTGTAAACACTGAACTACTGAGTTGAAATTTTAAACTATGGTGCAGTACCAAGTTGGGTACAGCATGGGGCAGTATTGGACCAATACAAGGCTCCATTGACTGCCATTATAATTCGTTAAACATTAATATTTCATAAACTATAAGTTTTACAGGCACCAAAAGGCATAGCCATCATTTGGCACACGAGCTTTACAGATATAAATTACAATGGCAGCTCTAGGACAAAGTATGCAGGAGGAGAAGCATGCCAAAGTTGAGATGACTTGAATGGGAAACGAATCACAATAGTGTGCATTGCATTGGCAATGCACACTGATAAAAAAAAGGCTATCTTGAAACTTCATGTAGCAAAAGAGTACATATAAACTAAAAGTAGCTAAAGGGTAGGTAAAAGCATCAAATAGCCAAGCAAAAGTAGCGAAAGTCTAGCTAACTGGAAGTAGCAAAAAGCTAGCTTAAAGCTAAAATTAGTAAAGTGCTAGTTATCAGAAAGCTAGTTAAAAATATCAAAATGTTAGCTAAAAGTAGCAAAACACTATAAGAAGAAGGAGCAAAAGGCTAGCTAAAAACGGTACCTAAATGTAGCAGACGTCTAACACATAAAAGCTAAAGGCTAAAAGCTGCTAAAAATGGGCTAGAAACCTAGTAGCATAAGCCTAGCTAAAAATAGCAGAAGGCTAGAAAAATTAAATGTAGCCATGCGCTAACAAAACAGAAAAAGGCTTGCTAAAGCTAAAGCAGCAAACTATCAGCATCAAAAGGCTAGATTCTTCTTGAATGTGAACAAAACAAAGGAGATGATTGTAGATTTCAGGAGAAATAGTGCTAGATCAAACCCTGTTTCCATCATGGGAGAAGAAGCGGAGGTGGTTGAGGAATATAAATACCTCGGTGTTCATCTGGACAACAGACTGTACTGGAGACTCAACAGTGAAGCAGTCTACAAGAAAGGACAGAGCAACTTTGATCCTTCAATGTCTGCAGCAAGATGCAGCAGATCTTCTACAAGTCTGTTGTTGAGAGTGTCATCAGCATCTACAATAAGTTTTTAGTTAAATGAGTTACAACAACACCTAATTTCCCTCTGGGATCAATAAAGTATTTTTGAATTGAATTGAATTGATGTAACTTCCTGGGTCTCTGACTGGCATGGTGGTGGCCATCTTTGTAGTCCCTAATTTTATGGTTATCTTGAGTGGGATTGACTCCAAAAGTTTATCAGTTCAAGATATTACTTCACTTGTAAATTTTCTGAAAGTTAAAAGTAGCAGAAGTCTAACTAAAACATAAAAGTAGCAAATGAATAGCTAAGGTAAATGTAGCAAAATACTGGCTAAAACCTCCTAAAAACTTGGCTAGAAATTCTAAACAGCATTTAAATCCAGCGAAAACAGGTTTTTTAAAATCTAAATGTAGCAATGTGCCAAAAAACAGTAAAACGTTTGCTAAAAGCTAAGGAAGTAAACTACCTATCAACATCTAAAGTTTACCTAGCTAAAGCTAAAAGTAGCAGGCTAACCAAACAGTCTGGTTAAAAGATAAGCTAACAGCTAAATGTAGCTGAATCAGAGCTCTCAATATGCGTATTTGTAAATAAATAAAATATTTTTCAGTATAAAAGTTACAAAAACTAAAATAGCACCCATCTGTTCAACTAATGAAAGACTCAATGGCTGAAATAGCACAGAGTAGCTCTACAGTAGTAGATTGCAAAAATGAAAAATGTACAGGAAAACAAAATTGTGAATGCTGAATCTGCATTCTCAGAATGAATGAGGATGTCCTGCTCTTATGTTAATCTGTGCTGTCAGCCGAGCGCCGTCACAGAGTCGGGTTGAATCAGGTGTGACAATCTGTCAGCCTGAAGGACGAGCCGGAACAGCTCTTGTTAATACATTCAGGGTCTGGACCAGGTGAGCGTGTCGAAGGAAAAATCACTAAGATCTGTGACAGCTGACAAACTTCTCAGGTTAATTTGAGACAACCGTACAAATTTCTTAACTTAAAAACCTTTTTTTACATAAGTGTGTCTAAAAAAAGCAACTGATGGGAGTGTAATAAACTGAGTTATAAAATGTTAAAAATGTTCTCCCGTATAAAAGTTACATAATCATGGATTAACGAATCACTCCTATCAGAATCTTTTACTCTTTTACATTCTTGTTGGCAAAACAAAGCAGGCTGACGGATCACAAAATTTGTTACGATCCCTGAATGTTCACCTGCAACAAGTAGAGCACAATGAAACTGGTTCCGACCTCAAGTTTCATTGAGAACAAGTTCACTTTGTTTCTTTAAACGGCTGCAGCAAACAGGAAACCGTATCGCAGGAAGCCACTGCAGGTTCTTACTCTCACACGGTCTGTAGAAAGCTACTGCATACCTACATGCCAAAACACACACCACCAGGATGACTGGTTTCATAACTCAGCACAGAATAAAATGTGGTCAACGGGGGGTTTCAAAGTGGTACAACATGAACTAAAAGACTGGTGTTTCTTGAAGGAACGCAGATCATTTGGATCATCTTTTGTTGAGAAATGACAGTAATAGACATTTTGGTTGAACATTGAAGAGTACATATCAAGTTAAATTCCCTTTTTTAGCACTTTGAATCTCAAAGAGTGCAGAAAATTTGAATTTAGTTTCTTCCGATGATGCATAACAAACCTTCATCTTTATGAGGATTCAATTACACTTCTTATAACAAAGTTATGAGGAAATTATTTTAGCAAGGATCTATTTTTGGTAAATATTTCTTTCAAACAAAAATGAACGGACAAAATAAGAGATCCTCGCTAAAATAACTTCCTTATAACTTTGTTATAAGAAGTGTAATTGAATCCTCATAAGGGTGAAGGTTAATTACACATAGATAGCTTTATTTCCTGTTTGGGTCATATTTTTCAGTTTTCTTTATTTTCTATATTTTCTGAACTATTATGTCAAATTATCTGCGACAGAACTGCCAAATAAGGTCTGGACTTACCAACTGGAATTTGGTCGTCTTCATTCTCCTCTCGCTGTTGTCGACCATCTTTTAATTAATTTGTAAATAAAAAGCTCCTGCGCAGCTATATAGTCGTAAACCCCTCTATGAAACTAGAATGGACCGCTCTGGAAGCTGGAGGGGGGCGGAGTGTGAAACATCTCGTTTGGATTTAAAGAGACAGCAACAAAACGAGACACACCTCAGAAAAGGGGCGGGGCTTGTGGAGTTACAATGAGGAATTTAGACCAAAGCATTGCAGTTCCACTTTCTATAGATCCCAAATGAAGGATTTAAATGTGAAAAAAGATTTAAAAACATGATATATCTGTTATGCACAAACCTTTGCTCTGATGAGGAAGATATTTTGCTAACAGACAAACTGGGTTGACTTCGTCATTTGAAGCTTTACAGGTGACGGGGGTAAAATGCCGCTCCTTGTAGATGGTTGAAATGTGAAAGAGCGAAGTGAAAAGGCGGTGCAGAGTGAAAGTCTGCCCTTCAGACCTCAGCTTCTGCTCTGACACTGAAACTTCCTCAGACAGAATCAAATGAGAGATTCGTCT
The DNA here is from genome assembly GCF_001266775.1 of Austrofundulus limnaeus. Classification (NCBI taxonomy): domain Eukaryota; kingdom Metazoa; phylum Chordata; class Actinopteri; order Cyprinodontiformes; family Rivulidae; genus Austrofundulus; species Austrofundulus limnaeus. Next base: position 28,615 of record NW_013952544.1, read on the forward strand.
AAACGGTGACACATATAAATCCTGTACTTTCGACACACTGCCACTTCATTTTAATCCAGTGTCGTGCCTCGACTCCTAACTGACAGCTTCACGTCTCGGTTCCTGAAGATTCACCTACAGCTGCACGACTCTCAGGTCCTCTCAGGAGGGACTTCCACTTTCAGGTGAAAGAAAAGGTTGCACAGACGTCCACAGATTTAAACTCGGGAGTTAAAATAAGTCGGGCTTGAGTTCCTGTTGCGTCACGGGAGTCGCGTTCAAACCGCTTCACAGAGGAAGTGAAGGGAGAGCAAGTAACACATGGAGTAACTGTACATGAAACACACAAATAATCCCTCGCTGAACAGACAGCTGGGTGCAGAAAACACACTGCTGTGACCTTTAACCTTTAAAGTGTTGCTGTGTGTGGGGAATGAATTTCATTAAAGTAATTATTTAAATCAGTCTTTACTTTTAATCTTAGCATCAACTATTGGGAGTCATTGCTTGTCTGTTAGCAAAATAACTCATGAACCACCAAACAGATTTCAATGAAACTCACAGAACGTCATCATTAAATGTAACTTTTACAATTAGCCTGATTCAGGAGGGCAATCATAATTGACTTCAGTCTATGGAAAAAATGAAAATAACAGTCGATTTTAGAGATTTTGTGCTAAAATTGAGTATGGTAGTAGCTGAGAGTCGTTCACAACACAACCTCCAAGCACCAGCACATCAAAGCAAGATGTCAAAATATAGCAAATGTTATTTTCTAGATTCGACTCAACTGTAAATCGGTCATTTCTGTCAGGAAAGGCGACGTGCAACACCAGGCCTTTAACCATCACAGTTTATTTTTATTGTTGCACTGTAAAAAAAAAGGGCAGCTTTGCAGATGCATTTTAGGAGCTCGTTTGTGCTCGTCTGCGACCTCTGAAAGCCCCGCTGATGACGGATTTAAGGTTTCACAACTAGAACAACAGTTGGAGGGATGACTTCTGTTTGCAGTGGCTGTAAATAAGGCCATATGGTCAACGCAACAGAGAGCAGGGGCTTCACACAATGGCCACAAAAAAAAAAACCTCAGGATAAAATACACACAAACAGCATCAACCCTGAAAACGGTACACACACACACACACACACACACACACAC
>NW_013952544.1:29908-39683 GCF_001266775.1 Austrofundulus limnaeus
ACACACACACACACACACACACACACACACACACACACACACATTACATAATTGACACTGAACCAGTCAGAAGCAACATTTGTTGCAGTGAATGGTGTCTGGTTAAAATGCTTCACACTGATATTGTGCACACACAAAACACACACACAGGTTGTTATGAGGTTGAAGAGCATGACAGCTGTACATACCTCACTTCATAGTCCTCTGTCTCTTTCTATCTGTTCCTCAGCTCTTTTCTTCTCATCCTCCGGATCTCTCTCTCTCACACACACACTCTCACACACAGAGCAGTGTGTTTGAATCTGACAGATTTCAGCTCAATACTCTTCTCTCAGACGCACACACACACACACACACACACACACACATACACACTCACACACGCACACACACACACACACACACACACACACATACGCACAAACAGCCCTCCCCCTCCTCTTTCAAAATATGCCAAATAGCCTCTCCACTCACGCCAGAGCTGCGTCTCTCCTCCCCTTCCGTACGAGGCAGTGAGAAAGCCCAGGCACAGGCCACGCCCCCGCCCCGCTCTCTCCTCTGGGCGGCTATAAATACCGCTGCTGCTATGAATACACCATCCTTCTCCCTCAGCATCCACTCTCTCCCCCTGCATCCATCCATCCTTCTCTCGCCTGCCTTTCCTGCATCCCTGCTTTTCGCCTCTAAATCCGATGACCTTGTGTTGTCACACGACAGCATCCTTTCTTGTCACCAGTTTGCGTGCAAGATGCAAAACCTTAAAGGGAAGCATGAAGTAGTGAAACTAAAAACCCAGATATTATCACAGAAAACCGAACTCAGACGTGTGCGTTTCGTGCTGCCCTCGTAGGCTTCCTGTCTGTTGCACAGGATGTTCCTTTTTTCATCTCCTGATGGCTGTGAGGGAAAAAAAACACTGAGACAGACAGCAGCTTACACTGTACCTTACTCAAATTAACTTAACCTGCATTAGTATCTGTGAACCTGCTCAAAGAGGAGCCAATCAGCTTCTCATCCACCTGTTATTATGAAGCTGAGAAGAGCTAACAAGCATCTTTCATCCCTTCGCTCCATCGTTTTATCCACGTCGTGTCTGATGTGAAGTAGATTTATTGCTCTGCATGCAGTGAAGTAAACCTGCCGCGCTATCGGTTTGGCGTTTCGGTGTTTTCTGACTGCCTGTGAACAGCCAGCAGAGGATAGACTATACACTTTCAGTACAATAGGCATAAAAAAAAGGTTTGGCAGCATCCTGTTCGATATTGTCTAGAAAGGAGGTTACCAAGCATCTGCTGCAAGTGTTGTAATGTGCACCCAGAGTACAGTTAAACAGAATTAAATGCCTGCAGGCATATTAGGTATGTCATGGACATAATTAATCCTTGGGTTCAAGCTGTGCTGTAAGCTTCATACATGAAACATGAAAGCAGCTGAAAGACAAAGACTGGAAAAAAACAAAGTAAAAGTTCTGCTGATCATGCCCCTTTGATCCTGTCAGATACAAAGAAAACCACAACGTTGCCTGTGCAGCACCATTTAGGGTAAAACAAGCTGGCAACTTCAGCGTTCGTCTTCCCGTCTGTCGTTTTTAGCTTCTTGTTTTAAAAAGGCTGTTGCTATTACGAGTCAAACTTCCTGTTCAAATATTCTGAATGTAAACCTCTTTGTAATGTTAAAACGCTCAAAGATTTGACAGGGGAGTAATTATTGTGTGAATGCCGATTCAGCTTTCTGCATATTGTTTTCCCTAGGTTTCCTCCCTCCTCATGTTTGATTTTTTGAGCATGTGACTACGTCTGTGTCGTTTGTGCTATTTTAACCCTTCAAAAAAAAAAAAAGATCAAAATGCAGTCGGCGTTGTACATTTTTACACTTTAAAATCTCAAAATACAATGAGCTTTCTTCCAATCTTTTAAAACGTTGCACCCTTTGGAGCAATAAAAATGCTAATTCTGGTAAAGCTTATTTTAGAAAAAGCTCATGTTCAGCTAAATTTAGTTAGCTAATATGATAACTTTAGAGAGCCATTTGCTAATTTGAGATTTTGGCTGGCATTTTCCAATTTTGGCTAGTGTTTTACATTTTGAATTGAGCATTTCAAAACTGTGGGTGCCTCAGGGCTCTATACTCAGTCCCTCTTTATTATTATTTATACTTATGGTAACTAGACAGCATTTACCTATTTTTACCTAGTTTCACCGCATTTTATTGCTAGGGTTTCACAATTTTTTCTAGTGTTTTACGCTTTGAATCGAGCATTTTGAAACTGTGGGTACCTCAGGGCTCTATACTCGGCCCCTCTTTATTATTATTCATGCTTATGGTAACTAGTTAGCATTTACATATTTTTACCTAGTTTCACCACATTTTATTGCTAGGGTTTCACGATTTTTTCTAGTGTTTTACGCTTTGAATCGAGCATTTCGAAACTGGGTACCTCAGGGCTCTATACTCGGCCCCTCTTTATTATTATTCATGCTTATGGTAACTAGTTAGCATTTACATATTTTGCCAGGGTTTCACTACTTTTAGCTAGTGTTTTACATTTTGAATTGAGCATTTCAGAACTGTGGGTACCTCAGGGCTCTGTACTCGGTCCCTCTTTATTATTTTCATGCTTATGGTAACTAATTAGCATTTGCCTATTTTTACCTAGTTTCACCACATTTTATTGCCAGTGTTACATTACCTTTAGGTAGTGTTTTGCTTCAGGAAATTTCATCAAAACCATTCAGGAATAAGCACTCACTGCATTTATGCAGAAAATGTGGTTTCTCTTGAGGTCTACACCTTCAAAGAAATGAGTGACGAAAGTGGTGGATAAAAACAGGTTGATTTATTTCCATTTATAAGAAAAGAAACTCTGGCATTGCTCTGAAGCGTTGGATGCATAAAAAGCAGTTTTATGTCACCAGTTGTAATTTAGCAGGCTAATGGATATTTATGTATGTATGTATGCAAAGCTGAGGGTCAAACTATACGTGAGCGTGCCCGACAGTATGTGCTGCAGCAAGCGCAGGTGCGTTTTAAAGCCAATTCCCATGTGCCTCTGTCAGAGCAAAGGCTGCCTTCAGGTCCTTTGCAGACTTCGAATGGATCTTCAGAGAATTCCTGAGAGCGCTCCGCAACTCCCCTGCCGAGACCAGGTGGAGGCGCAGCAGAGAGTTAATGAGCTGAGAGCGAGCGTTGCCTATGAAGGAGTTTGAGAGGAAAAAGCCAAGGCCGCCTCCTCTTATTGTGCTGTAGAGAGGAACTCGGACCATCCCCATGACCTGGAGGGAGAGGACACAGGTGAAGCAGAGTGTCTGCTTATAGTCTGTTTAGATCAGGGATGGGCAACTTAAATGATAGAAGGGGCCACAATTTTTTGTTTGGCATTAACAGAGGGCCACATGGCACTGTGCACTTGCACAAATGTTTACCTTTTGACCTGAGCATTTCAGAACTGTTGGTACCTCAGGGCTCTATACTTGGTCCCTCTTAATCGCTATTCATGCTCATGGTTACTATTTGAATAATGTTTGTGTGTGTGTGTTTATATATATATATATATATATATATATATATATATATAAAATAAGCAACATATAGTGCAGTAACTTAGCATATTTCATGCTCAAATGCATGTATAACAGTTATTCTGTTTAATAAATATGAACACAAAATGTTTGAAGCAAAAATATAAATAATACTTTAAAAAGCTTAAGTGCAATGACAGAAGACGCCTTGATTGCAGACTTCTGTGTGGTTCTGGTAAAAAGTTGTTGTTATTTATGTACTTGCGACTTCAGTGAAGTTCTCATATTCAGCTTTGTGCAACGTGTTGTAGTGGCGAGTTGAAGTTACACAGCAATAAAAAAATAAAAAATGTTAAAAAGCCATTAAAAGCTCAAAATAATATGAGTGTTTCTAAACGTCTAACCTCGACCATTAATCGATAACCTCACCTCGAGACCGTGATCTGCTGCACTGGACACGCACGCTTTCTCCACCTCCTGAATCTGCTCCTCCTCCAACTTCTTCACATACAAATGAGTGATGAGACCGGCGCAGGGTTTGCCTGGGAGGGGAGGGGCAAATCGAGAGTCCATCAGGTCTTCCTCAGATACAGACACGGCCATGCCCAGCTCCTCCAACAGTTCCCTGTTAAGCCCCTCCTCCAGGGACTCCCCTGCGTCAACGAGCCTAACAAATGTCAGCATCAGGTGGAGGAGCAGACAAACACAGTCAGGTCTAACAACAGAGCACAATCACAACACAATCATTGTTTTAGATAGGCATATGATATTGCATCATGACGATCACAGGTTGGCTAGCAACATCCTATCATCATCATCAAAACAAATCAATACAAAGCTGCTGATTTACACAGAAAATATTTTTGCTTGGCTCCAATAGTTAATGTCAAGGTTTTAAAAACAGATTTCATGTGCTTGGAGTTTGTTTTGGGAATGATTCTCAGCTACTACCACACCAAATTTTAGCTCAGTGTCTTTAATGTTGACTGAGTTAAATCTTTTCTTGCTTGGCTGACCAATTAAAACCAATGAACGGAGTTCGCTCAGTGGATTGGAGCCATTTAAAAAATTATGAAATGGTGAGAATTACTTCAGTGAGTAAGGAAGGATTTATTAAGAATTGGGAGAAATGGAATAAATTCTTTCATATATACGGCAATATTTGTCTCTGAAACCAAGTATAATAAGGGTTTAAAATGAATTAAGTGAATGTAAAGATATGTTTTATTTTAATCGCCCTTTCTGTGATATTGATGTGACCTGATTTTTTTGTCTTATCCTTTTTAACATCCTTCTCTATCATATTCCTCATATACTCTGTGTAATATTTGTATTAGTTGCTTTTATTTTAATGCTTTCTATGTGTAATAAAAAATTAAAATGAAGTAATGAATGGTGTTGACTCCAATATTTAATAAGTTGTGGACACATATATTGGTTATTTCCCCAGGAGTTTTATTAAAATCTGTCCGAAGGTTCGTTGGATATCTCGCAAAAACAATATCGCCGCTTCTTCGATCAGCAAGCAAGGATACGCCCGTACAAAATGCTGATGCAGTTTTTTTTTCTTCGTTTTTGTCGGTCTTAGTGTTTTTCTGATTTCTTGCCTTGTTGCATGATCTCGGTGTGTTGGCGAACGACGCACCAGCAACTGAGTGATTCATCTTTAGTAGAACGCTAATCAGATGGACCAGCAGTCTGGTGAAATAGACTTAAAAGTCGAGAGCAGAGGTTTGTGTTTCCTCATCTCCCACTGCTCATCTTTGCTGTGTGAGTAGTTATTCTGCATATTTTTTTATCAGTGCTGTCATTGTTTTATTTTTTTATCTGCATAAAACAATTATAAATTACAGGCATGGCATTACTTATCTCTCATTTTGTGTATGTTATAGCCATTTGTCATGTTGGCAAATAGCTTTATTGGCCATCTTGACTACAAATGTCAGTTCCAGTGACTTCTTCCTGAGAGTTTTCTTTAAATTCATCCAATGTTTTACCAGATATAACATTAGCGCTCCGCCTTCAACGGATGGTAATAAACATCAGCAGAGCCAGAGAGGACTCACCCGCCTGGGAAGCCCAGCAGACCATCGAAGCGCATCTGCATCTGTAGGAAGTGACAGGTTCTGTTAAACACTCAGGGAGATACTCAGAAATATGTGGGGTTTCTATTACACAAGCACAACTGTGTACAAGGATTTCACTTTGGACTGCACACCAGCTGCACACACACACACATATAAAGTCACACAAATGGTGCTCACCAGCACAATGTGCTTGATGGGAGTTCTGCCGAACAGCTGAGATTTAGTGTCAGAGTAGAGCATCACGTGGCAGGCATGCTTGCAGTCTGTGCAAGCCAACGCCTCCTCCCTGGACAGCTGTCCACTTGCCATCTATATAAGCAGATATAACAAAAACAGAGCAGAATCACACAGTTGCAGTTCTGTAGCTAACTGCTCAAAATGGATGGATGTGTTATGCCAATAAGAGATCGCGCAACTTTACTGGTTCCTTTTATCTGTTCTCCTTTCGTAATTTGCTGAGTTAAGGGATCTCAGTGTTGTTCAGCTTGAAAATCCCTGAATTTAAAGTAAAGAGGAAGCTTAAAGGAAGCTGTTAGAGGCTTGATTTAAATGATCTCTGGCTCCCTCTTCTGGTGTGGAGCAGATTTACTTATTTCCGAAATATTTCACAGCAGAATATTTGGTTTTTACCTATTTTTAATGCATTTTTTAAAATGATATTTGTAGACATTTTGATCATTGAAAAGCTGGTGGAAAATTTGTCAATATTTTACCTACAGCAAACGCAGCCGAGCTCTATTGTCGACATTTTTACAAAAAAGTTTCTATTATTTGATTGATTGATTTTATTAAGCAATAATATTGCATGTACATACACATCTAATACATTCATTATTAGTACTTCAATAACACAAGAAAGTGAGAATCACTTATTTCCATTGTGATCTTATATCTTTAAAAAACTGATAAAACCCACTCAGGGCTACTTTTACCTTTTTTAAACTCTAAATTGTGTTATGTAGTCACGTATTTAAATGGCTAAAGTAAATAATGTTATTATAGTATATGTTTTTCTAACATTTTGCTAGTTTTTGTCACACAGCATGTTTATATTCTCTACTTTAATCACAAAAATAGAAGTAATTGATTAAAACCTTATACCTTTATCTAATTTTAACAAAAAAAAACAGTAAAACTGATCAAATATAAAGTGTGACGTCCTGGATAAAGTGCTATCTCATCTTCAGTCAGCACAAATCAGCTCAACAATAATTTTCATTGTTTCGTGACGTTACCAGCTCTGATTGGTTCATCTGTTTCACACCGACCAATCAGCGGTGGCTTCTGCTGCTTCAGACTGACACAAGAAAATCGGATTCTTCAACTACAAAGAGGTAAAGGACGTCTTTTCCCATTTTCTTAAATATACAACAAAATAACGTCATTATCGATAGTCTTTAATAACGTCTTATCTTGTTACGTAACTATTTTTTTGTTTGTAGCGAATAACAACGCTGCTTGAAGCGGCTGATCACAAACAAAGTGTTTTGAGTTCCGAGGGTCTTTGAACATAGCACCAGGTTTTCACACACGAAGATGAAATCGTAACTCTCATTTTAAATCTGCTATATGTTTAAAATTGCGTATTGAAGCGAGTGTTTAGTTAAACATAATCAGATATAGGACGTCATTGAAACTTTTCGAGTTGGTCCCGAGCTAAAGCTGACTAAAGGTACGTAGCTAACAAGCTAACTCGTGCGTCATCACCTGCCAGTGTTTTGTGGCATTTCATTCTAGGGAAAGTAGAGAGATGTGTGTCAAGTAACAGCAGCCGACATAAATAAGCCTTATATGTTATTATAGGGGTTAGCGTAAACTTATTCAAGCTTTTAAGGCCAAGTAAACACACAGATTCTGTTCTCAAAAGTAGACAGTATTAGTCAGGTTTGTGTACATTATGATCATAAGATCAATGTCATTTTTTCGTCTTGGGAGAAAAATCCACCATACAGACAGGAATCCAGTCCTATTTAATTTCTAAACGATGTCAAATTAATTAATTGATAAAAGAAGAAACACATTAATTTGTGTTAAAACTAAGGAATGTATCTGTTATGAAAATATATTATTTTTTATGATTTGGAGATAGAGTATGTTTCACTCAGTTGTGTGTTTGTGCTGTTTTATTACAGATTCCATCTTGTTGTATTTAATTTCTGAACCAGAATGGCTCCAGGGATACCAGATGAGGTGATGATGGACGGTGCTCTGATAAAACAACTGGCAGAAGTGGCAAAAGATGAAGCGCTCCGGCTGGGAATTTTAATGAGGACCAAGGAGAGCCCAAACTCATCTGAGGTGCGATTTGCATAACTAATGCAAACCCCCATACATAACATTTTTACTGAAAACTGCATTATTGTCAATTCAAAAGATCTGGTTTCTGTTTTGAGGTAAACCCTGTTTAGGTCAAAACAAATTTGGACGTGAGAGAATTGTGATGTTTTGAAAAATCATCGCTGCCACTATAAATGTAACAAATCATGAAAGCCATGTTTGTTTGGTTTGTTCTTTGTTAACGACAGAACATTTAATCTGGTGGAACAGACATGTTTATTGTGCAGTTATGTCCGCTTTGGAGAACCAGATTTCCAATGGATCCACACTAATCCTATTTGTTATCTTTATCCACTTGTTCCAATTCATTCCTTACATGCCACATTCAATGACTGTGGTGAACAGATTTATTGTTGTCGACATGCTTTTTTTTCTTTAATCTTACAACTCTTTTTGCAGGTTGTGACCTACGCTCCGTTCACTCTCTTCCCTTCGCCTGTTCCCAAAGCCGTGTTCCTTCAGGCTCTTGCGGTGCAAACTCACTACAACACACTGGTGGATCGAATCAGTCAAGACGCAGACTTCCTGCAAGAGGCTTTAGCCAGGTAGGCTGCGTGAATATCTGGAGCAATGTAAAAGTTGAGTAGTTGCTCAAAAACAACTTTTACTAAAGATCACATCATCATCATTATAATAATAATAATAATTATTATTATTATTATATTCTCCTGTGCTGGTATTTGATAATATGTTAATTGTTAATTAAAATTCTTTGTTTTTGATATAATTTGTCATAATTCTAACTAAGTTTCTGTTTAATCTGTTTACAGCACTGTTGAAGTGGACGATTTCACTGCAAGGCTGTTCAAGATTCACCAGCAAATCCTGAAAGAAGGAGGGTCCCGGGTATGTTTACATACATTATCAAACTTATTTCCAACATAAAGTTTTGCTTTCAGAGGAAACAACACAAACGTCCAGCAGAAAAGCTACTGTTTCACTCAAAAGCAGCATGGTGTATCCTGCTACTGAATTTTTATCCAGATTATTCCAGATTGCCACTTCTGCTTTGTATAAGCAAAACTCCTTCAAGGCTGCTGTGATTATTGCGTAGATATTTCTTACAACTTCCCAAAACCCCGGCAGTAATATCTTCAACGTTGCCCAAAATAACAAATGTAAAGATTCACGTGATAATAATAAAAGCGTTGTAACTCTAAAGCTTTGAGAAACAGCGCTGGTTACTGTGCAAATAAGCATGAATACTTATTAGGTTTGTTGGGAGCAGTGATGGTCAGAACTGTCATGAACAGCTGCTGGGAGGAAGGATCTTTGTTAACGCTCCTTTATGCATTTATAGGGCCCTATAAAATCATTTTATTCATCCCCAAATTCCGTTTTTTTAAAGTTTTTATTTTTCTAAATTCCACTTTTTCCATTTTATCCCCTGAATGCCACATTTTCATTGTAACCATATTTATTCACCTAAAAAGTAAGTAATTATAAAGTGACTGAACAATAATTAAACAAATAAATAGCTAGAGAAATAAAAAATAATGTCTGTGTTACGGCCCATTGAAACACAGGAGGGGTCATAACACATTTAAAGGGATCCCCAATTAGTTGTAACAGACTTAATTTGATAAACATATTTTAACTATAAAATAAAGATTGTAAAAATACAGTAGGATGTTTAGTTTTTATAATTTGTTAACTAAAAGTTTAAAAATATATTACATGGAAAGGGCCATTTTATTTACACGCAAAGCATTCTGGGTAAATAATGATGTCAACTAGGTCATTGGTGTGAGGCTGCTAGCGAGCTATATCCACCCTGAAGGTTAATCTTGGACAATATCTGATGATCGACTCTTTTAAATGAAACCAGAGAGC